>NC_079152.1:80272747-80572747 GCF_947563725.1 Argiope bruennichi
AAAAAGCATAGTAACAGGAAATTTTAAAGAATTTGAGGACCAAATTTATTTTAAGATAAACATTTCCTGTTACAGATCTTTGTATTTTAACGCACACTTGTTTATTGAAAACATTACACAAATATTTTAAAATTTATTTTATTCTTTTTTCCCTTTACTACTTGTGTCTGTAGCACTAATTGTATATGGATAGTTCCCAATATTTTGGGCAAAGAAAAGTACAATTTTTTAACTTTACAGGAATAATAAAAGTAATTTTGAAGTATTTCATAAGCTTAATTTTTTATATGCTCTTTACCTTAATTGGTTTTTTATCATTATTCATAGTTTAAATTATAGTATGGATAATAAAATATTTTTTTTAGTATCAACCAATTACTTCCACTTTCTAAAAAGATTCTGATATATCTGTTGAATGTTTCTTAGAGTAATAAAACTGACTATTCCTTAATTTCTATTTGCATATCTAAATTTAATATCTGAAGAAACTAATAATATTTTCAAAGGAAAATCAATTACTGTTTAAAACCAATAAATTTGCTTCATAATAATGTTTTTTTAATAAGCTTGAGCATATTGTTGAGTGATGTGGTTGAGAGAAGATATATAAAGTCAAAGTTAATAAAGGAATTAATATTGTCAGAAGCGACTTCTACTTTTCGTTAAATGTTAAATCATTCTCAAGATTGGCTACAATTGCACCTTTGCCACTTAGTATTAAAAAGCTATTATATATTCAGATAATAAAACAATAAAATATCAAAACAGCTGCGATTGTAAATAACGTAAATGAAATTCTTTAAAAATAAGTTTGAGTATATTTTAATTTATTTTGATATATCTGATATTATATATGTGGTTTTGTTTTTCAGTAATAGCTCAACTTTATCTTGGTCTATGTAAGTTTGACAAGTTTTCATTAATCTTATTGCTTTTTTATAAACTTTTATTCATATTTTTGCTTCATTTCTATAAAATTAATTCATTTTACAATAATTTCAAGTTTATGATGATAAAATGCTTAAAATCGGAAAACAAAATTCAGGAAAGTTAGAACACTTTATACAATCCAAAAAATGTGCATAAAAATTTACATTCGAAAATGGGTTTTTTTAAAAAGAAACCTTGAATTCTTTTTATTACTATAGTTCATGTCTTCAATAAATTTTAGAGTCTCTATCAGTATTTGGTTTGCACAATTTAGTAAAAGAATGCAATAGAAAATTAGACTTAACTGTTAATATTTAAAATTTAAAACTCTTATTTGGAAGATATGTGTGCATTGAATATTGCTTTATATGCCATGTATAACCCGACATAAGAAATCGAAAATTTATTAAATTATTCCTGAGGAATTTATATTTGTTTACTACCTATTTTGAATGAAAAAAAAATTAATTTTATTATGAGTTCACTCTAATAGTTGGTGAATATTTTTATTAAGAAAGCAAATGAACAATGAATAAAGAACTAGAATTTTCGTTTATTTTGAAGAGTTAAATGTGATTTTTTTAAAATTCAAATTGTATAAAATTATATAGTTAATTTGAGATATTTTAGTATTCTTCCAATTAAAATGTATTAATAATCATTATTTTTCTTTAATATTTTACTTCTTCCTTGTGAGTGCATTCAGTATTCTGATATAATTCTATTTCAATTGAATAACCTTTTTCAATTAATTTAAAATATAAAATATTTAAATTATTATAAAAAATAATAATTTTACTGCTGTCAAATTTCAAGATTCTCTATATGATCCTGGTGAAACTTTTAAAAGCATTTATAGAATTTCAAAAAATTCTAATAATTTAGTTAAAATATATTTCGAAATACAAAGTTTAATTTCAATATTCCTTTTTCAAAATCTATATTCAGAACATATACATGTAAAATCAGATTGAATATATTATGGTACGAATTATTAAAGTTTAAAAGTGGAAGGAAATTTACTGAAATGAAAAATTATTTCTATCAAAATAAAATTAAATCAATTCCTAGGATCAGACATAAAATACATCAAATGTTTCGATTATGTATTAGAAGACATGCATAGAAAAATTTATTGTAAAAATTATACAATAAAAAATTTTGTTACTCTTATTTTTACCACGTTAAGTAAAAATTAAAATATTAGATACATACATTCAGCCAAAAATATATTTTTGATAGGCAAAAGAAATATAAAGACTTATTAGAAAAAAAATTGGAACATAACATTTATATGCAAAACGCACTGTTAAATTCTAGAGACGGGTGCCGCCAAGTTTGGCGCCAAATTTTAAAGCTAAAGTCGCCAATATGGCAACTCCTCTACGCTTCCAATGTATGGCAACCCTGTTAAGTGAATTCTATATCGGGGGTGATATCGGGGGTGTAATTTTTAACCAATCAGGTTTGAATTGACTTTGAATTTCAACCAATTAGGTCTAAAAAATTTCTGCTGCTCCTCAAGTCTTGTACCGTATTTTTTCATTTCTCTCTTCGATTTCTCTTGTGGTGGCAACTTTTCGTGGGAAATCTTTCCGAAGATTGGATTTATTCTGATTTCTTCTGCTTGTAAAGTATTTTTTTTTCTTACTTTCGTCGATTTTTCTTGTGGTGTAAAATGGCTGGTGTGAATGTGACAAATGAGGAATCCCTTAAATTTAGGGGGGGTTTCGATTTAGAACGTTTGGTAGCGAAAGCGTGTGTTGAATGGTGCATGAAAATGGATTTAATTGCTGATGGAAGTATGGTGAATGCGGGCAGGATATGGTATTTACAGAAAGGAAAGGTTTGTAGAAGAGAAGGGCATTATTGTAAATTAACGAAATTCACATCGTTAAATCGGGTGAGTTCAAAAAAATTTGTATTGTTATTTTTGTGCATTTTTTTAAATTTAACATTGTTCAAATTGAGCTATTTTTAATTATTTCTTATATAATTATTCTTATTTTATTATTATAATATTCTAAATTCTATAATATTCTAAATATAATATTCTATTAAATATAATTATTCTTATTTTTGTATACTTCATGCCAAATTTTTCTCCTGCCATCGCCCCAAGGAAGCTGTAATCTTCAGAAAAGAATCTCTTGAAAATAGTCATAATATTGAGAAATACAATTCTGAAGATTACAGCGGCCGCGGGGCTTGGCGAGAAAAATTTGGCGGGAAATCGCCAAATGGTACCCGTCTCGAGAACTGTCCCAAACGCACAAACAATATTCGTATTAATTATCGGAAACACCTAAAAGCGAAATTTGAGAGTGAAAATGCCACAAAAAAAACATTAAATCATAATAGGAAATTTTAAAAATATGGGACATCAAAATTTATATTGTAAAATAAATGCAATGAATAATGTTACCGATCCATCAATTCTAAGAAAATATATTATCTTCATTTTCGTCTGAAGAACAAAACATTAATTAAGCAAAATTATTCATGAAATGCATATCCTCATCAACTTCTGTAAAAAATGTAGTATATTGCGTGTAATTGTTATTTATAGAAAAACATCACGCAACTGTTTTTCTGTATCTTAAGAACATTTTAGTATTCAATACGAAAATTGAAAATTTTATAGAAAAGATGGCCAGTCTTCTTGACAATTTTGTAATTGTATATTAAAAAAAAAGAAAACTTATGTCCTCTCATGGCTGAAATGTTCGGTAAATGTCAATTTATGTCTAGTATTTGCAGTGTCTGAAATGACAAACCATGAATTTCAGTCTTGTAATAATGATCAAACACGTAAAATCTGTGTCTTTAAAACATACAAGCACTTTTCTCATATAATAGAATTTCGAGTTATATTCAGCCAATGATATTTCAATAGCTTAAGTGATAGTTCTGAGTTTTAAAAATAACTATTTTTTTTTTTTACAAATCTATTTTAATATTATTTTAGGACTATTTTTTAGAGAAAATAATTTATCAATGAGTATGGAATTATTATTTAAATGAATTTAAGAGATTCAAATGTTGATAATTTTAAATTCAGAATATTCAAGATGATAAAATTTTAATTTCACGTATTTTTTCTTTCTTCCAATTACAAATTTATGCTGATTTCAAAAAATGTGTATGCATGCTGATATAATATTAGTTAGTAAGTAAAGTAGTAGATAATATATAAAATATGAAACGATACAAATTAGAAAAGACATTAACTACAATAATGCATTGACGAAAAAGAAATCCTGCAGTTTTGTAAGTAAATACATTCAATAGTCTGCATTTATGCATTCCTATGAATACAAAGAGGTGAACAATAAAATACATATATTAAGGTAACAAGGAGATATCTGAAGCATAAACTTCCGTACATTTACTAAAAAATTATTTTGGCAAATCTTTATCAAATTAATCCATGTATATAAAAATTAATTACTTTAATACATGTATTGAGAATTAAAATCACAAATTTTCTTTTTTCCTACTATATTTTAAACTATAGCATGGAGAAAAAATTATTTTATTATCAACCAACTATTTACACATTCTAAAAAGATTCTGGTGTTTCTCTTGCAATTTTTTTAGTTAAATAAAACAGACTTCCATTTGAACCTTTAAATTTAAATTCTGAAAAATCTCAACAGCATTTCTTCTTTCCTGCTTTTTCTATTGCATCTATAGAAAATTCATCTGATCCTAACATTAGAAAATGTATTTCGTTTCACAATTTTTTTTTTCCTTAAAAGAGCAAAGGACATAAAAAGCATAGTAACAGGGAATTTTAAAGGAATTGAGGATTAAATTTATTTTAAGATAAAGATTTTCTGTTGCAAATCTTTGTATTTCAACGCACGCCTGTTTATTGAAAAACTTACACAAATATTTTGAAATTTATTTTATTCTTTTTTTTCCTTTACTAATTTTGGTTGTAGAACTAATTGTATATGGAAAGTTCCTTATATTTTGGGAAAAGAAAAGTACAATTTTTTATCTTCACTTATTAAAAAAGTATTTCATAAACCTAATTTATTATATGCTCTTTAACATAATTTTTTCTTCATTGCTCATAGTTTAAACTATAGTATGGAGAATAAAATATTTTTGTAGTATCAACCAATTACTTCCACTTTCTAAAAAGATTCTGATACATCTGTTGAACATTTCTTAGAGAATAAAACTGATTATTCTTTAATTTCTATTTGCATACATAAATTTAATATCTGAAGAAATTAATAATATTTTCAAAGGCAAAACAATTACTGTAATATCACCGCAAATTTTTAACGCAGAGAAATTTGCTTCATAATAGTGTTTTTTGATAAGTTTGAGCATATTGTTGAGTATTATTTCATAATTTTGAAAGTAGATATATAAAGTAAAAGTTTATAAAGGAATTAATGTTGTTTCTAAAAGAAACCTTCACTTATCGCAAAATGTTTAATATTTCTCAATATTGGCTACAATTGCAACTTTGCTACTTATGGTTAAAAAGGTGTTATATATTCAAATATTAAAACAATAAAAAATCAAAACAATTTCAATTGTAAATAATGTAAATGAAATTTTTAAAAAATATGTTGTTGTATATTTTTGCTTATTTTGATATAGTTGATATTATATGTGTGATTTTATTTTACAGTAAATTTTGAGGGTCAAGTTTGGAATAGTAAGTTTGATATGGTTTCATTAATTTTATTGAGTTTAAGAGTATTCTATTCATATTTTTATTTTACTTCTAAAGAATAGGTCACGTTCCATTAATTTCAAGTTTATATTGATAAAAAGTTTAAACTCGTATAACAAAAATATTTGTAACAATTTTTTAATTATTTATTTAAACTTAAAATTTTTGAACACTTTATAAAATCCAAAACATTTACATAAAAAAATACATTTCGAAATGCTTTTTTCTAAATAAACCTTGAATTCTTTTTAAAAGTGTAATTCCTGTCTTCAATAAATTTTAGAGTCTCTATCAATATTTGATTTGCGTAATTTAGTTGAAAGCTGCAATAGGAAATTAGATTTAACTTTTAATATTTAAAGTTCCAAAATCTTTTTTGGAAGATGTGTATGCATTGAATATTGTTTTAAATTCCATGTATGACCCGACATAAGTAATCGAAAATTTATTAAATTATTACTGAGAAATTTATATTTGTTTACTACCTATTTTGAATGAAAATAATTAATTTTGTTATGAGTTCACTCTAATAATAATAATTGGTAAATATTTTTATTAAGCAAGCAAACGAACAATGAATAAAGAACTAGAGTTTTCGTGCATTTTGAAGCGTTAAATGTGATTTTTTTTAAAATTCAATTTGTATAAAATCATATAGTGTATTTCAGATATTTTAGTATTCTTGCAATTAAAATGTATTAATAATCATTAATATTTCTTTAATATTTTAGTTCTTCCTGGTGAGTATATTCAGTATTCTGATATAATTATCTTTATTTCTATTGAATAATCTTTTTCAAATTAATTTTAAATATTTATATTTAAATTATTATGATGAATAATTATCATACTGCTGTCAGATTTCAAGATTATCCCTATGATCCTGGTAAAAATTTTAAAAGCATTTAAAGAATTAAAAAGAATATATTAATTTAGTTAAAAAACTATATTTCGAAATACAGAGTTTAATTTCATTACGCATTTTTCAAAATATATATTCAGAATATACACAAGTAAAATCAGATTGTATATATTATGGTACGATTTATTAAAGTTTTAAAATTCATATAAATCTACTTAAATGAAAAATTATTTCTAGCAAAACAATATTAAATCAATTCCAAGGATCAGACTTAAAATACATCAAATGTTTGGATTATGTATTAGAAGGCATGCATAGAAAAATTCATTTTAAAAATTATATAACAAATAATTTTGTTACTCTTATTTTTTTCCCGCTTTAACTAAAAATCAAAATATTATCCACATACAATCAGCAAAAAATATGTTATTGATAGCCAAAATAAATATAAAAAACTTATTAGAATAAAATTGGAATATAACCTTTACTTACAAAACGTACAAAAAATATCCATATTAATTATCGGAAAACCTACAATCGAAATTCGAGTGTGAAAATGCCTTAAAAAAGACATTAAATCATAATAGGAAATTTTAAAAATATGGAACATCAAAATTTATATTGTAAAATAAAGACAATGAATAATGTTACCGATCCATCAATTCTAAGAAAATATATTATCTTCATTTTCGTCTGAAGAACAAAGCATAAATTAAGCGAAATTATTCATGAAATGCATATCCTCATCAACTTCTGTAGAGAATGTAGTATATTTCGTGCAATTGTTATTTATAGAAAAACATCTTGCAATTGTTTTTTTTTTGTATGTTTAGAACCTTTTTGTATTCAATACGAAAATTGAAAATTTTATAGAAAAGAAGGCTAGTCTTCTTGACAATTTTGTAATTGTATATTAAAAAAAAGAAAACTTATGTCCTCTCATGGCTGAAATGTTCGGTAAATATCAATTTATGTTTAGTATTTGTAGCGTCTGAAATGACAAACCATGAATTTCAGTCTTCTAATAATGATCAAACAAGTAAAATGTGTGTCATTTTTGAAACACACAAGTATTTTCATCATATAATAGAATTTCGAGTTATATTCAGCCAAAGATATTTTAACTATTTTTTAGAAGAAAATAATTTATTCATGTGTAAAGCATTATTATTTAAATGTCTTTAAAAGATTCAAATGTTGATAATTTTAAATTCAGAATATTCAAGATGATAAAATTTTAATTTCACGTATTTTATCTTTCTTCCAATTACAAATTTATGAAGGAAAAAAAATTATTTAATAATTATTAATGAATTTCTGTAAACATTTGGACTAATCACCCCCTAACATATTTCTATTGATACCAATTACATAATTATTTTTCAAACAATTTAAAATGTTGAATGCCTAATTTTGAAATAATATTGCCATTGAAATGAATGACATTATTTCATAAGTAAGTAGAGTTATTCTAAAAATGTCATCCTTTCTGTTGTATTTAATATGATGACATTTTTGGATAATTGATTGCTGGGTTCTTAGAATTAGAAAAGTAAAATTTTTTTATTAAGACTAACTTAGCATTAATAGAATTGTAATAAAATTTCAAAATCAATAAGACAAATTTTTGATGATAAAATAAAATGTCATTGTCTAATTTTATAAAGATATACAACGAAATTTAAAATGTCACTTAATTGTGAAATGAATCATCTCACTGATATATAAGTTTGAAAATTATATTTTATTAATTTAAAATTTTATGGAAATATTCCAGTTTATGATAAATAATGATAATTGAAATATTTTTTTGGTTTGTATAAAACTTATTCTCATGAGTTCTTATATCGTCATTTAGAATTTCTTTTGTATCCTTATCCTCATTTATTTATTTTAACATTTCAGACTCTGAGGAAGTTTCGGATGAACGTACGAGCTATGTACACATACCTTTGGGACTTGATTTTAGAAGATATTATGCCTGAGTTCGGTTTGATTTCATAATTACAAAAAAAAATGTTAAAGAATATATTAAGAAAAAATGTATAAGAATATTAAAGTAAAATATTGAACATTATTATTGTGGAGTCATTTAAAGTATAAATATACCGGAAGATATAAATTATATGAAATATCAGTGAATTCTTATTAAATATTATAAGAAAACAAGATGTAGGGCGTTTCGATTCCACAAAGAATTTCGGGAAACTTTCTTAAGGGAAAACAAAAGCCTTTCATACTTTTCACTCTTTAGAGAAGATTTTTAAATATTTTTTGCTAAATTCATTACATCATTAGATTCTCGAATATACCTACAAAACATGAATACTAAGATTTCACTAGAAGAGATTACTCTGACTGTATTTTCAGAAATATTCTTTATATTTTGAGTATTTTAGTTTAAAATAGAAAAACATTTGAAACAAAAAGAATTCAATGAAGTGTAGCTATTTAGGACATTCTTTACACAATAATTTAGTTATTTTTTGCATCTTCCATTATTTTAAAAAACTAATGAAATAATTGATAAAATGTACAATTTACTTGCTATTCCAAGTTTATTAAAAAATACTTTATAAATTATAGCAATCAACATATTAATAATACTTTTAACTGTGCATAATTTCCTTGAAAATCAATAGTTTATATAATAATAATATTAATTAATGTTTCTGTGTTTAAGAACAATACATAAATAATTCAGAATACTGACATACATTTACTAATTTCTTCGTAATAAATATGATTTCAAAATATAATTTTGCATGTCGAGCATATTCTGAAAAAATAAAAATTATTTTCACTATCTACTTATTATTGCGAAAGTACTTTTTTCCTTGTCAATTCTAAACAAAAAAAGAAATCGGGAAGTCTATTCATTAAAAAAAATCAAACTTTTTACATTGAAAATAATCAATCTTAAAAAATTATAATGAAAAAATTTATTTTTTTAATAAAATTAAACATTTTTTTTCAAAAATACTTCAAACAGTTTTTAATCGAATGATCTAATTGGAGCAAGAAATCTACAAAAGACATGAAGAAATATATATTTTAAAGTAATATATTTTTAGTTTATTAAAAAATTGCAGATAATTAGTACTTTAAATTAATAAATGTTGCGCCTATTTTCTTTTTAACGCATGAAGGCATGACAATGAAGAAAATATACGGCATAACATTTAGACTTTAAAATTTTAAAAGAATAAATTTGTGATTATTTTTTTTTTTATTCCTTAAAAAATAAATTTTTTACATTCGCGTTTTTTAAAGGATTTTTTTTATTCATAACACAAATTGAAAGGGGCATTATGTTCTGATATTTTAAACAATTTTCTTTCTTTTTACAACTGTACCTGATGATTTCAAAATATACTTCGGTTTCACACAGGCATAATTTAAAAGGATTCTTGAAAGATATACCTCCCTGTTATAATATGGCCTTTATCAGCATCTATATAATCTTTATAGATGTCTTTGATACAATTACAATCTGTTTCATTTATTTTATCTAAATTTTTGCTATAGCAATTATTAATATAGAAGGTCAAACTAGCACCGAACTTAATATACGAATTAATAACCATTCATCAGCGATTAAACTTCTGACCACGAATTATCACATTTTCAATGCTATAATTTTAATAATATTAATATCTACATTCTGGAAAATAATATTATTGACTTAAACAAAAGAAAAAATTAAGAAAAAAATTATGTTTTTAACTTAAAAACTTTGTTTCCTTATGGACTTAATAGTAAGTTAAATGGGGAGGGTTACGGGGATTTAAATAATGTCAGCATTTATAACAAATTTACCATTTTTAAAGGTTTTCTAGATAGGAAAAACTATAGTAAAAGATTTAAAAGAGTCAGCCATCTAACTCTCCGACTCGCCACGAAGGCACACGGATTTAAAACATAAAAACTGAATGACCGGACCTCCGCAACAGCAACACTGGCGGGAAATGTGGTTGAGTCCTAAAGGCAGTCACCGGCAACGGTACAACCCTCCCCGAAGGAAATACGTCCCGTCATCGATGGGAGGAGTCAGATCCCCAACCTATTAGTGTACCCTCCAGAGTGGCGAGATCCAACCACCATGCCGGAAGCATTTCATCCTCATTTCGAGGTGCCCCCTTGGGGGTAAAACACAATGACACACACTGCTGATCTAGCCACCAAGCCTCGTAAAGATTTAAAAGAGGTAAAGGTAGACGCGGCAATTATAATATTATATTATATTAAATTTCAGCATTATTGTAATCTGGATCATAATAGCAAAAACATTCGCAAAATTAGGAAATATTTTTTTGGTCTAAGAAAAATTAAAATTAAATGGTTTATGAATAATAGATTTGAAAATGTAACTATTAAAAATTCTTTCACTAAATTTATAATTCTTGATCTAATTAAATTTAAGCTTAATATTGGAAAGAACAATTTGTTGTTTAATAATAAAAATAATTTAAACAAAAAATTCTGCATAGTAAAATTTTTTATAATAACTTCGAAAATCCAAAATTACCTAAAATTGCGCATAACAGAAAAGAATTTTTCTCCTTTAAAGGATAAAGCAATTGCTTTAATAGCGTTTAGTTATACATGAGCCGTTTATTTTGAAAAGGGGGCAAGTCCATTTTTTGTTATTGCGAGATATTTAAAGGTTTGCGTTTCAATAAATTTAAAAATATTGGTAAGTATTAATTGATATATTTTATGTATTTTGTGTTACCTGATAATGTAAGTTTATAATCCAATAGTGTTTATAGCGCTGACTAAAAAAATAAGAGTTCCATTATAACTAAATAAACTTGTCTCCCTTTCAAAATTAAAGAATTATTGCATTCATTCATTTAATTGGGAAATAATATTTCAGTTGCATTAGCCTTTTTTAAGAATAAAAACAAAATACTATTCAAATTTTTATAAATATTTATTCATTTGATCAAAAGGGAAACAAAACCAAAAATATTTTAGCAGAAAATATAACATAACAACAAACAATTCAATTTTATTAAGAATTTCAATGAAATTATATATTACAGTTTATACGTAGGTATAATCAATTTGAATTTCATTAAAGATTAAACATTTTAAAAAAATCCATGAAGAACGGGAGGTATATATGGTAATAAATTCATCATATCCTTGTATTTTTCAGATGTAATAAATCTCTTTTTTTCCGAGCATAAAAGATAATTTTACATTTCTGAAATTACTTGGAATTATTTACCTTCCTTGTTGTGTTGACAAATCGATAATTTTAAATTCAAAATCTCGCTCTATCGAAGTTTTGTTGAATATTTTGTATGGCGCATCCCTTGTAAATCTGATACAGCATATAGTTATTCAATTCATGGTTTTTCCATCGGTATTTTTCTTTCATTTTAAAACCGTTTTTTCCAGATGAGGGGTTGAAAATAAATTTCATGTTTAATTTCATGTACTAAAATTTTTTTATGTTTTCGACAATTTTGTATTGTTTTATAGTAATCCTGGGGAATATGTAAGGAACTGGTTTTTGGATTGAATAGTTACTGGATAGTTCCACTCCAAAATCACGATCGTTCGGTAGAAATAAATGTCCTGACGATGGAAATTTGGGATCAATGATATTTATTTCGTTGTCACTGGACTGAATAATCGGTGATGGAAGTAAACATTATTATCGACACACAAAATTAAGATATACTTTTTATTATTTATAAAATACTGTACAACCACCAATTTTCAATACCAAAAATAGATAGATCGAAACATTCTAGATTTCAGACATGATGCCAAACGGCCCCCTTTCCTTCACCATAGAGCAACCGGAGCTAAATTTTATCGTAATATATTCGTTCAAATATAGTTTCAATCTAAGATGGACTTGCACCATTTTCAAAATAAACAGATTTTCAATACTGTTAAGAGCTAAAACTCCCATCTCCAAAATTCTAGAATCTTAACATTTTTTTACTATAAATTTTTGACTCATAAAAATATCATAACAAGTTTTATCTATAACTGTCATTATCTCCATTTTTTTTTCAAAAATGGACTTGCCCCACTTTTAAAATAAACGGCTCACATCACCTTTAAGGAAACGAATTTGTAATTATAATTACTATAGCAAAAATTTAGATAAAATAAATAAAACAGATTGTAATTGTAACAAAGAAATCTATAAAGATTATATGAATGCTGATAAAGGCCATATTATAATAGGGAATTTAGAAATTATTAATTCCATCCCTTTAAGAGATTTAATGGAAAGGGGAACCAAATTTAGATTGAGAAAAAAAATAAACAATAAAAAATCTTCATTTCTAATGGATAATATTTGGATATTTTTATTTCCTAAATTTCTAGAAAATACCATTGGCCTCCGGAAAGTTTTTGGAGAATGGAAAATGAGAATTTTAAAGGAAATTAAGACAAAATATGAATGTAGATATTGGCAAAGCTAAAGAACGAGGGATTTACTTTAGCAAAACATTAAGAAAAGAAATAAAAAATTTAAAAGAGAAATTTGTTATTACAGTAATAGATAAATCAGCCACTAATTTATGTTTTATGCCTAAATATTATTAAAGAGAATTATTAATTAATGAATATAACTCTAATACAACTTAAATTTTAAAGAATACCAGGGAAAAGGAATTAGATAAAGGAGTGCTAGCTTTCTCGTAAAAACTAAAATTAAGACTTGCTCTTTAAACTATCCTTATTCGTTCCCAACAGTAAAATTTTATAAGAAACCATTAAAATTTAGATTCGTGATCTGTAGCAATGGCAGTTATAATTACTATAAGGGAAAACATTTTTTTTTAAATACTTGAAAATTATTCTGAATAAAATTAAAGATGAAGATAACTTTGTACTTAATAGTAACAAAGAAATTTTGGATTTTCTAAAAGATAACAGTATTAATAAACTTAATATTTATGATTTTGAAAATTCATACACTAATCTGCCTCATGAAAAATTAATAAATGTCAGTACTTTTATATATGACGAATATTTAAACGAAGATATTATTACAAAAAATAACTGGCTAGAATTATGTAAATTTAATAATGCCGAGAATTACGTTTTTAATGGAATTAATATTTATAAACAAGTAAAAGGCATTCCAATGGGAACAGCATTCTCAAGTGCATTAGCCAATATTTTCCTACATTACTATGAGAAAAAAATAATTAAACGCAATTTAATAAACGGTTGGAGATATATGGATAAGTTGCTTTTGTCGAACTTAGATAATACTAATATTGTTACTAATTGTTATCCAAAAGATTTAGTGCTAACTGAAACAAACAAAAATCAACTTGAAGCTACCAATTTGGATTTAAAAATCGAAATTTCTAATGGTAAAACATAAGTTAGTATCTATGATAAAAGAGATGAATTCAATTTAAAATAATCAGGCTTAGTAATTATTTTTTTAATTTAAACTCTAAAATTTTGAAAAATTTTATCTTCTCGCAATTTAATAGGATAAAAAGATTTTGTAATAACAAAATTTCTTATATTGAAGCAACTAATATTCTCATTAATAAATTTACTGTTGGATTTTCCAGAAACTATTGCAATATATTAATAAGAGAAGACTTAAATTCTTATTAATCTTTAGGCACAACTAAAAATAAACTTTCAGTTACATGTTAAATAACTCAATAGATGGCGCTAAGATTATTATTACTCCAATTATTTAGTACTTTGAATGACGAAGCTTTTTTATGCAGGGGCAGTAAATGACACGGGAAACGCGATGTGAGCCCTTTTTTTTGTTGTTGTTGAGATTTTATCTGCTAATTGTATGTTCTTTCTTTTTGCTTCAATAATTAAATGTGAATTGTTTTTTTATAGTTTATATTATGTTATTATAAATAAAGATGGTAATTTATGGTTTTATTTCTGTAAAAAATGTCGTATCTCTAAGGCCTGAATTTCAGAGGATTTTCGTGTTACCAGGGGTCAATATTTTTGTAAAAAATGTCAGATCCCTCACAGAAAAAACATCTCTTGTTTGAATCCCTGCCTGAGCGTGACCCTTGAGAAAATCTTCAGGCCGGATTCTTAATTTCTTCCTTTTTGGTTCTATTTTTATTCTTTTTGCTAATATTAACTTGGTGTTTTTACTAATTTGGATGAACTTTATATTGTTACAAAATTTCCGGGATCATTTGGATAGTGGAAGTTATATGGTGTGAAGAACGCTCAATCACCAGGCGGCAGTAGAAAATAAAACAACGACGTTTATTTACACGCAGACACACTGGATAGCACAAAAGCGATAACTATATACAGCACAGAAGACGATTATCTTCAGCCGAGACGTGTAGCAACAACATCATACAACAGACTCTACTGCAGATAGTAACACACAGCTCAGTTCAGCACTAGCTTGACTCCGTTCTTTCAAACAGTATATACCAACTGAGCCATCTAATTATGGGATCAAAATATGGACTTTATGTGACAGTAAAACTTCATATATATTGAAAATACAGATTTATATTGGAAAAGAACAAGGATCAAAGATAGAGAAAAATCAGGGAATGGAAGTAGCGTGTAATCTTACTTATGGGTATTCAGGCACAATATTTCGTCTGATAATTTTTTCACATCTTACAATTTAAGAGAACTAAAATGGAAAAAGACTATACTTGGCACCATTATAAAAAAATAAATCAAAGTTTCCTGAAGAAATACCAAATAAAGAAGTTCACAGCATATTATTTTATTTTACTGAAGGCACAACAGCTCTAAACTACATTCCAAAAAAGAGCAAGAATGATATTTTTATGAGCACTTTGCATTATGACAAAGAAGTTAGTTAGAGACTTGACAAAAAAAATTAGATTTTAGTTATTTAGTCATCAAAAAAAAATTAGTCATTTTAGATTTTAATTCAACTAAAGGAGCTATGGATACTCTTGATCAAATTTTAAACACGTACACCTGGAAAAGAAAAACAAATCGCTAGCCTATGATAGTATTCTATAGCATTCTTGATACTTCTGAGTATAATGCATTAGTTCTATAGATTTCAATACATAGTGAATAGAACGAAAACAAACTAACTAAACGAAGGCTATTTTTGAAAGAACTGAGAAAATCACCCATTTTTTTCACTCATTGAAGCAAGCTCACATCTACCAAGAAGTGACGGCAGGCTCAGTAAAAGTATTGAAACGAATACAAAGAAAAATGAAAACGTACCATCGGGTACTGCTGAGAATACTTCATTGTGTACCAAACATGCAACGTGCAAGCTCTGTACATCAAGCAATGACAACAAAACTAATATGCTATGCTATAATTGTAAGAATCACATTTGTAAATCTCATGAAAGATATTACTGTTGAAATTGTAAATAAAGGTTTTCGAATATTCTTCTGTTATTTTTCTAGATGCTTTATATTATTATTGTAAGTTTCAATTTGAAATATTTTTCTGTTATTTTTATAGATGCTTTATATTATTAGATCTATTTTTAAACTTACATTATTATTGTTCAAACCATTTCTTAAATGGCACCTGTCATTTTCTGCAAAAAAGGTTAGTTTTCTGAATTGGGTCATATTGACCCGAACGCTACATATGTGTAGTAAATACGAACAGAACATACGAGCAGGATTAATCATTTTAAATCTGAAACTACGACAATTATAACTTATATATAAATAAGAAACAAGCAGGCTTACATTTTTTTTTAACTATAACATATATTTCATTTTCGTATTTAAACCAATCGAATGAAAAATAATTGGGGCTTAGTTGCTCTCTAATTAAAATATCTGAGTTATATATGTAGATTATACAAATGCTCTTCTAATCTTCATTCCTTACTATGACGTACTTCTTTGTATGATGTAATCTTTGAAAAATGAATGATGAATCTTGAAAAACCAGTACACCATTGTGCAATTATTTTTAAAAAATTACATTTTGTTGTATTGTGGAGTTATAAACATAATAATATAGATATCAAAATAAGAATATAGATATCTATATACATAAGAATATATATATATCAATATCCAGTCATACTTTATTTTCATTAAAATATTTACAACGCATTTTTTCTACAACAATCGATATTAGAATATTATTATATTAAATAGATGGGTTGTTATTCTCGATAATTGACTTGTAAATATTGATATATTTAATAAAACTTGTGAAAGCTCATTAGTATTTTCCTTGATTAAATACAATATATGAAAAGACAAATTCATCACATATCATATTTTCTTGAATGTAAAGAGTTTAATATCGCGAATTACAATTCTGCGTCTAAAGCATTTCTCATATGTTTCAAAACTTTGATTATATTTGTTTACGGATTCTGATATATCCTAATTTTTGAGTCTCTGATGGGTTTCCAAATGTCTGCTGTATTTTAAAAACTTAACCATGCCCTGGTATATGCAATGAATTTATTTGAACAACGGCCAAAACAAAAGTATTCTTCAAACGATGAATGATATCTAATAGTTTTATATTTTATTTTCACTCTTCTCAAGAATGTTTTTAAGTTCATCTTAAAAAAACAACTCCCCTGAAGTTCATTTATCTTCTAAGAAGATAAGCAGAATATAAGATATAATAAAAACAATATCTGTCAGAATTTAAAAGATTTTTGTTTTAATTTGTCAGTGTTTTGGAGTTTATAACATTTTTACAAGTCCCTTAAGCAAAAATAAATGATTGGTGATTTTCCTTTCACTCCGATTTTTTTAATGTAAAATTTCACTGTATGAAATGGAAAGAAATATGGATTAGGACGAGTTCAATTTTGACTTTTCTGTAATTTCTGAGCTGGCCATTGAATTTCGTTACAGCAGATAAATTTTTTGGAAACCAAATGTTCCTTAAGACTTTCTTCAGAGCTGCAAATTGTGGTTTTAAAGCACACATCGATTTTGCATCAAGATTTCTGGAGTAAAAAACTTCTCCTCACTCCTCCTAAAATTATTTGAATATTTTTTTAATACTATGCCCCAGTAATAATAAGCATTGTTACAAACAAGATAAGATGAAGAATTTCGAAAATTTACACTTTAAAACCTTCGGCTTCTTATTTTGATTATTTTATGGGATACTGTTTCTTAATAAGATTATCGTTTATAAACTTGTCCCTTTCTTGAGGTAAAGCACATTCTAAAGAAATCTCAAATTCTTTATTCTTGTATAATTAGATTATTAGCTTTCATTTTAATGCTCAATCCTAAGATTCTACATTAATAGCATGTATGTTTTAGAGTAAAATTTATCATTATCTCGAAATTCCCTCTCTAATCATTTTAGATCTATTAGTGAATAATAAGACCCAGGCTTTACTGAATTCCACATTTATTTTAAATTTAAAATATGAAAATTCACAGTTTCTCTTTAACTGTTCTTCCATTTAATTCACTTTAGAACATCGAAAGAGTTTTCGAAAAATATCCAGATAAATTCATGCATTGAAATTAAATTTGCTGTAATTTTGTAATTTGAATTTACTGAGACAGTACTAATTGACATATTTTGTGGAAACTTGGTATTGAAATCATTTGGGCCCAGAAAGAACAAAAATATGCATTAAATATTAATGTTTCAAAATTTTATTATTTAAAAAGCTGCACATAAACAAAAATATATATATAAACTTGCAAAATAAATTTTTACTCAATCACGCCATTTATTCAATGTGCATTACATTTGTGTAAATCACAAGTTCAAAATGCCTTCAAGAACAATGCAAAAGGCATATTGATCAAGTAAAATGTAGCGTTTATCTTTTTCTGAATTTATGCAGAGTTCTTTTCTTTCTTCGTAAACACGATATTTCCTAAAAATTCCTTAGAAATTCGTGTTCTTTTACGTTCTGTTAATACGCGTTCCTGTTAAGAACGTATATAACAATATCTTATAGATCTTTGAAAAATATTTAGCTCGAACAATATGTGGATAAGAATGAAATTAGTAGCTAAAACATAATACATTATTGTAATCAGAATGTAGGGGTAGTCCACGCACAAAGTTAAGATGCGCAGTAAACCATGCGAGACAGTTCTATGGATTCACTGTTCCTTCTAGGTTATAACGCTCTCTATTTTACCAAAATATGTTCTAAAACTATGCACTGTCACCAACTATTCTTGCAATGAACCGGTAATAAAAATCAATCTATGTGTTCTTCAATGTTTTGAGAGAACAGCGTTTACAACACTTGAACTATGTATAAATTACACTTCAGAATGGATCATAGAATTCCGTATAAAACATTCTTTGACATAGACTCCATTTTGACGAATACAGCTTCATCCTACTTCTCTAAATTCATCGTAAAAAATGATTTTAAGATTCTTGAATTCATCATTATGGATTATAAACGTAGCAATAGGTGGAAATTCGGAAATATCAAACAAGAAAATATTTTAAAATGATTTGTTACTATTATTTTTTTAGAAGTAGGACGAATAGAGCTTGATCCAACTTCTCTAAAATTATAGTTAAAAAAGGATTTTAAGGCATTAACCATGTGTTTGCTATTTCGAGCTTTCCACATATTGATATTGATATCTTTGGTAAAATAGAAGAAGAAGAAGAAGAATGGTAAAATAACTCTTATATTCAAGAATGGTAAAATAACTCTTATATTCAAGAATGGTAAAATATCTCTTATATTCAAGAATGGTAAAATAACTCTTATATTCAAGAATGGTAAAATAACTCTTATATTCAAGAATGTAAAATAACTCTTATATTCAAGAATGGTAAAATAACTCTTATATTCAAGAATGGTAAAATATCTCTTATATTCAAGAATGGTAAAATAACTCTTATATTCAAGAATGGTAAAATAACTCTTATATTCAAGAATGGTAAAATAACTCTTATATTCAAGAATGGTAAAATAACTCTTATATTCAAGAATGGTAAAATATCTCTTATATTCAAGAATGGTAAAATAACTCTTATATTCAAGAATGGTAAAATAACTCTTATATTCAAGAATGGTAAAATATCTCTTATATTCAAGAATGGTAAAATAACTCTTATATTCAAGAATGGTAAAATAACTCTTATATTCAAGAATATTAAAATAACTGTAATACTCAACAATGGTAAAACGTTAGCAATGAAGTTATGACTCTCTGCTCTGAAGTCACTTTCGTATACCTTGATACGTAATTCATTCTAAAAGAATTTCAAAGGCAGTTTTTTTACTCAAATCTTATCTATTTCAAGATGAATTTAAATAATCTGGCAGAAAAAATAACTATTTACAATGATTATCTTTTTTATTTTTGCTCGCTTATACATTCGAATCGAGTTTATATAAGGAGAATCTGAATTAAAGTATATTATTTTCTATTTATGCACCGACTAGTACATTGTCCATAATAATGAGATTTCTTTAAGCTTCGGTTTTCTTAATGCGAACACTTCAACTTAAGGTGATAATGGTTTCAAAAGTATAACTGAAAGCTTGATTAAACAGTTTCTGTGAAGGATTCTACAGAGGAAGGGGCAAAATTAATTCTGGAGAATAATAACATTTCTACAAAAGATGAAAATGAACAACCGTTTACATTTACACATCGTTGCTGAAGACCATAAAAGACACAAATCTACTACTAATTCCACTCTTCATAATAAATAATACACATTGTTAGTTAATTTGTATTTGAGTCTATGAAAATTGCCTGCATAAAAAATGAGCAGACAAAAAAAAGGAATTCATTTTTAAAACAACATTAGATTTTTTTATATTATTTCAAGAATAGGTCGACACTGGCATTCACGGCGTTTAAATAGCGACTAGTAGGTTGTTCTATTAAAAAAACTGATTTTACTATTTCGTTGTTGTTGATTTGTACAACAACCGAGTATGGGAACTAGCAAAATTTCAACCATCGGGAAATAACCTACAGATAAGGGTAGCCCTAACATATTTGATAAAATTTTCTGTCACAAAGAAATAGTCTAATGTTCTACAATTACACTTTTCAAATGAAATTTAAGTGGTCTAAATTTATTTTATTATCTGGTAAGGAAAGTTACAGAGGCAAACATTGTAATTGTCCAAAAAATTAGACTTTTATCTGGTATTTTGAAGGTGTCCTCTTTGTAGATCTCTGATTATGCATATGTATCGGCCTATTCAGAGAGTTTTTTTATTATTATTTTTTTATGTAAAAGTGAAACCAATAATAAGGGCTATACGAATGAAATTTGCTATGTGGCCTTTGCAATAAAAATAATTGTTTCTTTGAATTGGTTTCAAACCCCGTTTTAGGAAAGGATGACACTCAATCCATGTACTTGCATGCCACCATATTAATTCAAAATTTAGTGAGTTGAATTTATAGAATCTGATACACAGTCTTTACGCAAACATTAAAGATTTAGGCTTATTTTTTAACTTGAATGGATGAAAGAAAGACATTCAAAGTATTTGCGAGTTTTGTCTCATTAAATTACGGAACACAAAATAGACAATATAGATTTAATATTACGAATGTCAGAGCAAGAACGCGGCATCTCATTTGATGTGAAATCCAATAAACAATTAATAATTATTCACTAATCTTCTTCCGTAACCATCCATTTACCCGCTACATTATAGTATTTTTTTTCAGTCATATTAAGCATTTTTGATGAGGTATATTTTAATGCAGTAAAAGAAAATAAGTTTTAAAATATATTTCGGAAGCCAATTTTAAGCATTTCGATTCTAAACCTATGCTTGAGAAATGACGAAATTTCAGTCTGGGAGTTTTGCAAAATTTGTATTTGTAATGCATATCGTAAATAAAAGGTGTTTCGAGAAATGTGATCGTTTATGACCAAGATAGCAATTATGAGCTTTCATGTGGTAAACATTGCTGATATCGGTAAGTTGTTTGCCCAGGTGACTCGATCAAGATTGCAACATAAGATTTCTGTTTTTTTTAAATGCTATTTGCGTCACCAGAAATCTTAAATCATTAATATAATTGTAATTTTTATATATGGTGGTCTAATTTTTTTTGTAAAAAAACCTATTTAGAATAGTATTTTAAACAAGTTTTAAATTGATAAATATATATTAAAAAAATTAGTTTTTATTAATTTGATAATATTTAAAAACTAATATGAATAAAGTCATTATTATCCTGCAATTTAGATATATCAGAAAAGTATTTCACTATTAAAATGCATTTAAAATGCGTATAATTATTTGAAAATCATGAATAAATGGGCTATAAATCAAAACTAATATCCAATTATTATTCGTTAGTTAATTTTGAATGTCAAATGAATTTATCTTCATCTTCTCTAACCTTCTATAGCTTATTGTATAATATTTTAAAATTTTCACACGAATATTATTGGAAATAACAGTTTTTGTATTTTTTTAATATCATAATATTATAAACATATTGAAAGAATATAGTACAGAAGCAATAAAATTTAACTGCCTTCTTATCATTATTTTAATCATCATTTTATATCATCTTATCATTATTTTATCATAATTTAAAATTATTAATTTACCTTTGAAAAACTATGAATGCATCTTGTACAATAATACTCAATCAATTAAAAATGGAAATGTCGATAAAGGTGTCAATAAGTATAGTAGCGCAATTTCAATTTTTGTGTTTTATGTAAATACTTCTTCACAACATTTAATTTTATTTATTTATAATATCTTTTTTATTTTTAATATAATATTAAAACTCACGATTATGGTTGTAAAATCTTAGGAGCACACTTTTTCACTATTGAATGTATTTGACGTTGACGATAGGGAATATATTTTATTTCTATGTGAAAAGGTGCGGAATTGCAAAGTCAGTGGTTGGGAGAGGCGAGGCTTTTGGTGCCTGAATTTAATAATACGTTATTATTTCGTGCCTTGAAATGGAATGAAAATCAACACTCCAAAACAATTGCTGCGGATTTAGCAAAAGAATGCATCACGAAAACACGTATTTTTTTTAAATTCAAAATTTAATGTCCATGATAATTTATCTCAGTGTTGAGATATTTCACAGAGAAATCTTGACCTTGAAAATGCTTAGATCTCCAGAAATAGGCCAATAATATGCATTATTTTTTTTAAAGTTGCAGATTTTAATTTTTTTTAAATCAAACAGATCGAAAATGCTTGTCTTCCAGAATAAAATTAGAAGTTAAAATTTAGAATGTCAATCCATAATAAAGTAATTATTATATCGTTCATGTAATATTTAAATCTTCAGAAATTTAAGTGAATACAGTTAGTCCATAATTATTTTATTAAAAAATTCATCTGTTTTTTTTTCTTTTTTCAAACCATTCTTTCATCAATAGCAGATGTTTTATTTGCATTCTACTTAGAAGCACATCTTTTTGAAATTCTGAGAAAAGTATTTTGTGAAAAATGGAATAAATAAAGTGTAGGGACTGTCGTATCTCGGAGACAGTTAACTCGCAGACTCATTCAAGCCTCAAGATTAACGCATCTTCCTATCGTAATAAAGGTAAAAAAAAACTGTTATTGGAGTTAAATAGATATTTCAAATTAATAAAGATATCATCTATGTGATTTAATGCCAAATATATAGAAAATGAATCAGTATCTCTTACCTCAAGTTATGAAATAGATTTTTAAGACTGAGTTTTCATCACTGGAGAATTCAGAAATCAGAAATTTGGTGCAAAACTGCAATAAAATCTATTCACTTTTTTCTGGAGAATATGACCATAAAGTCATTTGTGTGTAGAGTGAAGTTCATTTTGAAAGTTCTTTTCGCATAATTTAAACATTTTAAAGACTGAAAAATCATCAGAGACGATTGCTAGATACGATTATTGTCATGGTAATGTGAAATAATGCCAAGGTAATAGTTAAAGTAGGACCCTAAAAAATAATTGCACTTTATTATGATGGTCCAAAAGAAGGAAAAAACGCAAACGTCAAAAGAATAAATGATTTATCTATCAGGATAACTGTATAAAATGTACTCATAACTTTTGTTGAATAACTAGATTCAAAATGAATTGAATACGTGACTTCAAAGTGCGTCTCTATGACAGGCATATTATCTTCAATACTAAATGCAATTAAAAAGCTACATAATTGATATAAAATATTAAAATTCTTCGTTTCGGTGTTACCACAACCATAATTGGACCTTCTAATGTCTCAATTAGATTGTTAAAAAAACTTTGAAATAACCAGAACAAGCAACATTTTTTTAATTCTTTTGAAAGAATTGCCTCTTATTACAGTTATAATTTTCTTCAGCATCTATACCAACTACCGGTAATGATACATTAACGGAAATTTTTTAAGAACTTTTCAAGATTTAACAGTTCTTTTTTGCAACAAAATGGTTAAGATATATAGAAATAAATAGGTTTCTTACTTTGCAACAAATTGATAATTTTACTGTTATTTAGGAAGACCTAATATTTATATGCTTATTGAATGATAACCATATAGCTTTATTCTATCGAAAAGCATATAAAGCATGAAAATGGAAGAGAAGAAGCGTCTCCGGTATATTCACATATGCTTAATATATGAATAGCAAAATGACAAATGGATATTCTATTTTATTAGAAAATAAAACCTGAATTCAAGACAAAAATGCATATCACATAAGAATATATATAGTAAACCAGTGCATCACAACACCAAATATAGATGTTTGTCCAAAGTAAATGAATATTCTAAACTTTATAAATTTTGTACTTAAAAAAAATTTGGTTCCAATTACTATTTAAAATACGGTTAATACCAAAAGAAAATAAATATGTTTGTAAACATGATTCTTAAAACTTTAATATTTTGCAATTTGACACATTTTTTAAATAAATTTAGAACCATAGTGGCAACTTTTTGCTCACATGAAATTTGGATTTCCAACTGAAGTATTTCGTGATATTGAGCATGATCTGTGTGTCATATCAAAATTACGTACTATTCATTTACATCTGAATTGGATTCTATGAATATAGACTATAAAGTGACTGTTTATTAGATAAAAAAAATTATCATTGCTAATTTGAAGAATCAATTTTCTCATTGTAACTTTAATGAAGAATAAATGGATTATTAAGTAGACTGTGTTTTGTTTCATCCTTAGTTTGATTGTTCAGGTATTGATGGTTATTTCATTTATTAAATGATTATTTCATTTCCTTCGCAATTAGAATAGAATATAATTTATCTTTTTTTATTTTTTTTTATTTATTTATTTTGGATATGTTAAATGAACATTTCTCACCGAGACATTGATACTTTTCGAACTGGAACTTGGTGGGAAACTAGCTTTAACAGAAATAGTAAATAAAAATACTTCAATTAAATGACAATTATATAGAATAGTTTAGATTTGAGTGCAATAATTTGCTATCAAAATCAGTTTTTCTTACAATGTAATTAAAAGGCTTCTGGCGCGTCACTCGAATGTCGGTGTTGAGATTTTGTTTAATTGGTGTTAGAATGAAGCTGAAATAGAAGATGTGTGGTGACCTTACTGTGCCTGTACAAATTGAAAATGTAATATTGCGATGATAGGTGTTTTTTCCTCGACATATTTACGACGCAAAATATGACAAATAAGATAAACGATATTATAAAAGTTCATATTTCATAATACAGTTGTATTTTTTTATTGATTTTCTTCTTTTTTATTTTCTTTCTTGAAAAGATTATAGACTTTATATATGAATTATATCAGTTTAAGTAGAATCTATATGCATGTACTTTTTATATCTGCATTCCAAACAGAAAGTTTGAATGGCAATTTCAGATGAAATATCCATATTTACATGAAATACACATGTGTATAGTCGTCCAAAAAATGGAACACCTCTGTATAACTTAAAAATAACTAAGTTAATTATCTATCTTATTTATAATGGTATCATTACGAATTTAGTGTAGATGGAAATGACTCAAAAGTACAGTTTTGTTGAGATAGACAAACTGATTTGCCGAATGAATCAATTAACTATAATCTCAAACTTTTCCCATTACTGGAAAAGGTTACAAATGGTTTACGGTTACAAACTTTTTGTACTGAGTCGATAAGTCGTAATAAAATTAAATTCCCGATCAAATTTTATAAAATTCTGATGATAATTTCGAAAGTTACAAGGTTTGAGCTTCCACTGTAAAATGAATTTTAAAAACTTTCTGCGATATCTCATACACTATTATATATTTCCCAAAAATAATTCAATAATTAACTAAAGAGAACCATTAGTATTCGTAAAGTCAGAAAATAAATGCATTAATAACACAAATTCAATATATTTTTATGATTTTTTTAAAATGCATGTTTGAAAAAAGACAATCGAAACATTGTAAAATTTTTGCATAAAAGCAAAGCTGACACGCGTAAAGGCCAATACGCAAAACAATTTGAAATTACTCCAAAAAATGTTCGTAACATTACTAAAAGAATGGAAAAATTTCAGCAAACAATTTGGAGGGATAGTGTATAAAATTAATTTATATTTGTGTATCTAATTTTCATGAAGAAAGAGCTTTAATGGTATTTATAATATCATAATTAGTTGAATGCTAACTTAATTTTAGATCAGACAATTTTAATTGACAAATTTTGCTTTCTTTTAAAAAAATGAATGATTTTTTTGGGGGTTTTTTTTGGTTTTTTGTTTTGCTTTTTTACTTAAACTACAAGAAATTAGAATGCAGAACATATTGATTGTTGGAAGGTTTAATTATTTTTTCTCTTTCCCAATAGTTTTCGTTTGCAAGTAAATGAATTAAGAGACCCAATGAATCCGTTCAATTTCTTATCATACATCGAACTAATTAACGCTAAAATAAGTAAATTAATTAGACCTATTACGTGTATGCACAATGGCTTAATGTTGAGCACTCACACATAAATTTCTTTAATCATGTGGAGAATACTTAAATGATTCGTTCTGATTTAAGAAGTAATTTCCTTCTTGCATTTACGTTTATGGAAAAAACATTGTTTTTTCAATTCTTCTAGTCCGAGATAATGTAGCATGCTAATATACTTACATCAATTCGTTTGTATTTGTTTTTATTACAACACGCTTTGCATAAAAAATAAAAATAATGATCGTCAATGTGTCTTATTTACAATAGCTTATCCTATTAACAGTGAACTTAATAAATCTTCTATCCGATTCACAAATGTTTCCGCCTTGAAATATAATTCAATCTTTTTGATAAATACTAATAATTACATTGGCTTAAAATTCATTAACATCTTCCTTACCCGCTACTAAAGAAAAAAATAGGTTAAATCCATAAATTTAAAAATTATGTTAATTTCTGATTACGAGATCAAATAAAAAAGACAAAAAAAAAGAATTAAATGATTTAAAAGCAATGGAAATGCTTCAATATTTAAATAAAAAGAAAAATCATTTAGATTTTGAAACATTTTACTCATATTAAGGATAAATCTGAGTCGTGCTTTTGGAATAAATGAACCAACAAATTATTTTTCTGCCATCGGCAAGCTAGATTTGCTTAATGTACAATCCCCGAAGGGTTGGTTCACTTCGAGAGGAATTTTCAGCAAACAAAATTCAGAGTATCTAACAAACTCACTGTGAATTTTGGAATGAAACTTGATGCGCAAACGTGAAAAGATATACTGGATCGAATTGTTAAAAAAATCGAGATTTCGAGAATGAAGTTAATTACCTTGGTTAATCATTCGGATAATATATATATTAACTGTAGAAATATAAATAAATATAGAAACCTCCAAATAATCTAGGGTTAATTGTACATCATATATATATATATATATATATATATATATATATATATATATATATATATATATATATATATATATATATATATATATATGTGTGAAGGAAAAATTTGAAAAAAGCAAGATTCTTATCAAAGAAACATTATATAGATCTGCCAAATATTATGTTGTTTTTCTATTCGGTGAAGTAATATCAACAGTCAAATAGATTACATTAAGGTTGCTTGAAAGCTATTTGCTGTTGTTTCAAAGCTATAATTTAATATTTTTTCAATAATATTTTTCTTTCATTTCATTTGATGTTAAATGCATCATTTATAATCCTTATTTTTTAGGAAAACTATGCATAATTTCATTTAAAGTTACTTACATATTATACACAGAATAGATTGTAATATATAAACATAATATATACAAAGATGGAAATAAGAGAATTTATACATAGTATAAATTATACATAGAATTATACATAAAATAAATTATAATGTATAAACATAATACATACAAAGATGGAAATAAAAGAATTTTTATTATATATTAATGTTTTTAACAAAGCGAAGAAGTCTTTTGAAGATTGCAAAGAGCTCTGGGACAATTACGTTTTTGAGGATTAATATTATTCAGATTTCAAAATGGCTTCACCAACCATTGGTAAATTGAATTTTTCTTTGTCATATATGAATAAGCCTTTTAATCATTAAAAAAATTCAAAATTGAAAACTTGGAAGTATCTCAAGATTTTAGAGATTCATAATTTCGAAAATTATGTTTTGGGATTTTGTCTGTGTGTGAAAAGGTAACTTATAACTACTCTCAGTCAGACAGATGAAACTTACTGCATGATTTTCCCACCAAATATATAGATATCTGTCAAATCTTCAACGCAATCGGTTCAAAGGAAATCTTCATTTCCGAATATAATTTAATATTTAAAAAGGGAAGAAACTAAACTTTTAACTAAATTTGATTTATAATGTAACAATTATTAAATTTTAACCAAGCCCGTTAAGAGATGCACCGACTTTTCGGTTTTTTTTTGTTTTTTTTTTATTTCGCTGCCATATAAATGGGATATTTCAAAAATGCAATGATTTAAATATGTCAATTGAAATATGAAGTGTCATGGATATGATTTTAATAATTTATCAAAATATGGTTTTAACCTATTTGGTAATGCGTCAGAAATACATTCAGACGTCGATTTTTTAGTGCTTCTGTATTATTGACATCCGAAGAGTCAATAGCCAAACATAGCTTAGACTCTTTGATACCAATTGTTAACCCATACTATGCATTTAATAATATAAGAAGGGGAGTCAAAAAGTAAAAGAACATTTGAGCGAAGGTGCATTTATTTAAATGATAGAAAACTGAAACAAATTAACAAGTTGAAAAATTTGGAAATTTCAGGGTTAAGAATGTTAAAAGAGATACGAATAGGGCGATGGCGTTTTTAACAGCACTTTGAGGTCATCACATTGGTCATCTTCATGTAGGCATTGAACAACATGTAAAATTTAGTATTCTTTTAATTGATATAAAATTGTTTCAATTAACACGGTTTTAATATCAATCAATTTAAAATCATCATGGGCAGAAAAATTACATCGATGTAATTTAAAAATTATATACATATTAGGCGGATTGTTATTAATATAGTATGCATTTTTCAATATAATCCATGGTTATGAATTTTATTTAAAAATGTTTGGTGATTATAATGAAGCTTACGTTTCAGAAACAAGCGATATTGAAAAATTAGAATTGTGTCCTTTTTAAACCCTGTTGCCCTTTACTGTGACATAATGGGACTTACACACAAAGATATAAGAAATTTTTAAAAAAATGTATAAAACATTGAAAAAAAAGACTAAGTCAAAAATAGTATGATGTAATAATAATATGATATGTATATCAACATTTCATGTTTAAAATAGTTTCGGAAGAGTCCATTGAATTTAGCACTGAAATAAACCTACATAGATTATTTAATTGTAGGTTTTAACATGTTTTGATATTGTTGAATGTTTTATATATTATCGGTGACTAGACTTAAACGTTAATATATTTTAAAAAGAACAATTAAGACTTATATACGCTTCTAAATAAATGTTAGCAATAAAAATCAATACAAATAATAACAATACCTATACAATATTATCTTTTTAAAGACATATTTGCTTTATACATTAAGAATGATCAAAATCCATAGACTTATATTTTTCTGAAATATCGGAAAGAAATTGTTATTTACTTGCTTATTAGTCTCTTATGAACATTTTGTTTTGTAAACGGTTAAATGATAATAACATTAAAAATTAATAAATAGTTGTTCAAATAGGAAACACTTTGAAAGAATCAAGAATGTATCTAAATGTTATCTAATAGCAAAATGTTATCCAAGAAATAACACATTCTTTAATTATTCTTGGTATAGCGATTGGTTGCAGTTTGTATCTTGAATGAAATATATAAAAAAATATGCAATTTTCTAAAAAACTGTAATGTATTATATAATAATCTTTTTTCATGATAAATTTTTTAAATACTATTTATAAAATATTTTATTAAATAATTAGTGAATTAATGGTCCATCGTAAATCAATGAAAATGAGTCCTTTTTTGAAATTTGATATTAACCAGCAAAACAAAGCTACATACTCCATCCACGCCTTAGTACAGACGAAAATATTTTATAAATAATTTTTATTGTCACATTTAATCTGTCAATTTGAAATTTATTGTACTTTCGAAATAAATGCAATGCATATTAAAAATTGCATTCCTTGTGATATTAATATTGGCTTTTTAGTGTTTAAATTTATTGCTATTGAGTAAACTACAGCTGCATTTACTTGTCTCAGAATTACTTAGCAATCAGATTCTGTAATTCCAGACAACACTATTTAAATGAAAAATTTCGTCAATACTTTTGATTTCAATACTTTGAAGCTTTACGATGAAAGCAATATTCGCTCTTCTCGTGATCGTCGCCATTATTCAAATGGGTAAGAAACATTCCTGAAATTTTCTTGATACAAATATTCTTAATATTTTACAACAAGAAATTTGGAAAATTAAAAATGTAAAATGTTAATTAGAAGAAAATAAGCAACATAAACTTTAAAGTCATTATAAGAATTGCAGCTTATCTTACGAATAAATTTTCAGATTTAAAAGTAAATTTTAGAATTACAGGAAAGAAGAAACTCAATAATTTCTTATTAATTATATGAATTATTCAATATGCGTTTTTGCAATTAATGAATAAAATCAATACATATTCTATCCATAACATTCTATGATATCCCTTAAAATTATTCCATTTTAATACTCTTAATTTACATTTTATAAAAATTATTATAGCATTTATGCCTCTCAGATTTTCATTCAATGGACTTTTTCAATCTTCTAAAATGTTTCATTTTATGCGTATATTAAGTAGAATTAGAAGTTTAGTTTAAACAAAGTGCAAAATATAATTTTTTTTCTATTCGTTATGGTCATGTGATCTGTTTAAAGTTAAAACGCATCTTAGAATATTGTGTTTATAATGATGTAATTGAAATAAACTAACTTCTTTCCGACGTGCTTTAATGAAGCAATAAAAATAATAAGGAAACATGATTAATACTTTATTCTACTCTATTATTACATCAACATTATATAATATCTATTATATATGACGGAACATTTAAGAAAGTGGCATCTAAGTCAAAAAATGAATATAAAAAGAAGAAACAATAAATAAAGCCCATAATTAATACTGGTTAAACGTATTTCGCTTTTTTCCGTTAAAAAATTTTAAATAATCAGAATGATGAAATTTCTTATCAGTTGAAATGCAAACCTCTGTGTAGCTATTAGTTCTATTTTCATCAAAACAGTAAGCCGCTATTCCCATTATTTATTCAAAATATTAGTTACAACGATACAGACCGAAATCTTACTAGCTGCTTATTCACAAGAAAATGTATCAACTTAGACAAAAATAACTTCTGTGAAAACAACATAGAGATTAAAAATTGAATCAAAGTAATAGTTTTGTTTCTTATTTCGATGTTCATTATTTAAGGAGGATATTTTTCTATTATTTTTGCAGATTTTCCATAGTGTATTTAGCCTAATTAGCCATTTCCACTTTTATACTGTTTTATTTAGAATAAAAGATCCATCGAAATTATTGCCGATTAAATCATTGTTATATTGTTATTTGTTTTTATTTCCACGGAGCGCCATTGTCACATTTATCCATAATTCAGAAACCCTTCCTGTGATTATATTTTCTATGGCTTATTCAATTCCTCACAGATGAGTTTTTGTAATCCTTCCAAAGCCTACTTTTCTCGTTATTTCTCGCATCTTTTCCCTAATCCTGAACCCAAATTGAAGTAACTGCTTGCATGAGGACAACTTCATTAGAATACCTGTTATTACGCATCATTAGGAATAAAATTGAAAGAAAAAAGCAATAAATGAAAACAGCATACGCAATGTTTTATAATTAATTTCAGAATAAATTTCCATCAAATATTTTTGCCATTAGACAGGATTTTCTGAATAACAGTCTTAAAATATATGAAATATTTATAATTTATTTTAATCCAATCATGTTTGGAATAATTGATATTTAGAATAACCAATAATATTTTCATTTTTTAAGAAGATGTTAAAAGAGCTTTATAATTATTTAGGTGATTACTAATTTCTTAATTGCCCGACTTTAACTCAATGGCAATAAGTAGAAACATATACGATTGTGATAAAAAAATATCCAATAGATGTATCCATCTATCAAGCAGTAATATATCGGGATATTACAAGATTACCGTCAAATTTCAAGATGAATAACTATCATCTCTTTATTTTCTTTTCTTTTTCATTCTAAGTAAAAAGCTAATTAGATATTTTTTACTTTCGATGAATTATTAGAATTAGCAAACTGTTTAAATTTACAAGAAACAAAACTATATATGCTTTTAAAATATCCGCCAAAAATTAAATATAATGTTTCCATAAGTTGTATATGCATGCTAATTTACTATTAGATAGTAAGTGAAGTAGTTATCGTGTGTCTTTTAATTATAAAGTATATAAAAGTGTTAAGATTTATAAAAAAGAATTATCTACGATAATAGCAAAAAAATTTAAGTGAAATTTTGGAAACCTTTGTAAATTCATTCAACAGAAGATGTTTATTCATTTCTGTGAACACAAAGATGTGATCCATAAAATGCATATATCAAGCTAACAATGAGATATTTGAAACATAATCTTCCACTCATTTACTGAGAATTGATTTTGGCAAATTCTTACCATATGAACCGATGTATTTAAAAGTAACAAAATAAAAATATTTATTGAGATTTAAAATCACATATTTTCTTTTTTCCTGCTATAGTATCAAGAAAAAAAAATTTTAGTATCAACCAAATATTTACACATTCAAAAAAGATTATGATACTTTTGTTGCAAGTGTTTTCGTTAAATAAAACAGACTTTCCCTTAATTTCCATTTTCACATCTAAAATTAATATCTGAAGAAACTTAACAGTATTTACAATGAAAAAGCAATTCTTGTAGTATTACCGCAAATTTTTAAAGCAGAGAAATTGCTTCATAATAACGTTTGTTGAGCATATTATCTTTTACGAAGAAATATAAAGTGAAAGTTAATAAAGAAATTAATATTGTTTCTTAGAATAGACATTTAGTTTTCGTAAAATGTTAAATCTTTCTCAAGATTGTCTACAATTGCACCTTTGCCACTATGATTAAAAAGGTATTATATATTTTGATAGCAAAACAATAAGAAATCAAAACTTCTGCGATTGTAAATAACGTAAAAGAAATTCTTTAAGAATATGTTTATGCATATTTAAATTTATTTTGATATAACTGATATTATATCTGTGATTTTGTTTTTCAGTAATGGTTGGAACTAATGGTTTCGTAATCGTTTCTGGTCGTAAGTTTGATGTTTTCATTAATCTTATTGGTTTTTTTCATAATTTTTTATTCATATTTTTGTTTTATTTCTATAAAAATAGGTCCTTTTACAACAATTACATGTTTACGTTGGTAAAAAGTTTAAACTCGGAAAGCATAATTCAAGAAAGTTACAACACTTTATAAAATCAAAAACATTTACATAAAAAAGTACATTTCGAAATGCTTTTTTCTAAATAAACCTTGAATTCTTTTTAAAACTGTAATTCCTGCCTTCAATAAATTTTAGAATTTATATCAAGATTTGATTTGCACGATTTAGTTAAATGATGAAATAGGAAAATAGATTTAACTGTTAATATTTAAAATTCAAAAATCTTATTTGGAAGAAATCTCGGCATTGAATATTGTTTTATATACCATAAATAACAGAACATAAGTAATCTAAAATTTATTAAAATATTCATGAGAAGTTTATATTTGTCTACTACATGTTTTAAAAGAAAAAATATTAATTTTATTATGAGTTTACTCTGATAATAATTGGTGAATATTTTTATCAAACAAGTGAACAAACAATGAATAAAGAACTATAGTTTTCGCGCATTTTGAAGTTTTAAATATAAAAATTACTTAATTCAAAATGTATAAAATGATACGGTTGACAGTTCAGATATTTTAGACTATATCCAATTAAAATGTACTATTAATAATTATTGTTTCTTTAATTCTTTAGTTTTGGAACGTGAGTACATTCATTATTATAATTCTCTTTATTTCAATTGAATATTTTTTGAAATAATATAAAATATTGAATATATATATTTTAAATAATATGATAAATAATTATTTTGCAGATTTGAAACCTGTAATTCGTCCAGTTGAAGGAATTGGTAAAATTTTTAAGAACATTTGAAGAATCTAAAAAAATTTACTAATTTAGCTAATAAACTGTATTTCGAAATACATAGTTTAATTTTAATATTTCGTTTTTAAAATATATATTCAGAATATATATATGTGAAATAAGATTCAATATATTATGGTACGAATTTTTAAAGAAATTTAACAGGAAAATAAATTTACTTAAATGAAAAAATAAATTTCTTGCAAAATAAGATTAAATTCATTGAAAGAATCAGATTTTAATTACATTAAATAATTGGATTAACTGCATACTGTAGTAAAAGGCATACACAGAAAAATTAATTATAAAATTTATACAAAATGTAATATCTTAAAATATTTGGCCTTCTCCCTTTAATTAAAAAATAAAATATTAACTACATGCTTTCAGCAATAAAATTATTCTGTATTTATATTGTATAAACATTTTTGAAATAATTTAAAATATTGAATAGTTCATATTGAAATAATTTAATATTTATGTTTTTAAAAAAACTAGAAAAACTAAATTCGGGAAAGTTAGGACAATTCATAAAATACAAAACATTTATATTAGAGTGTAGAATTCGAAATACTTTTTTCAAAGAAACCTTGATTTCTTTTTTTAACAATAATTTATATCTTAAATAAATTTTAGAGCCTCTATAAATAATTGATTTGCAAAATTTCGTTAAAGGATATAATAGGGAATTAGTCTTTACTGTTAATATATAAAATTCAATAATCCTACAATTGAAGATATGTAGTCATTGAATATTGTTTTTATATACCATGACTAACCGAACATATGTAATTGAGAATTTATTAAAATATTCATGAGAAATTTATATTTGTCTACTACTTATTTTGAAGGAAAAGAATTAGTTTCTCATGAATTTATTCTAATAATAACTGCTGAATATTTTTATCAAGCAAGTACACGAACAATGAATAAAAAACTATTGTTTTCGTGCATTTTGAAATTATAAATATGAAATTTGTTTTAATTGAAATTGTATAAAACGACACAATTTAAATTTCAGATATTTTATAATTTTTCCAATTAAAATTTATTAATAATTTTTAATATTTCTTTGAATTAGCTGTCGTCAGTTTCAATGTTGTGTGCATTCAATATTCTGATATAATTCTCTTTAATTCAATTGAATAATGTTTTTTAGAAATAATTTAAAATATTGAATACTTAAATTGAAAATAATATGATTAATAACGATTTTGGTGCTATCAAATTTCAAGATTCTCCACATGATCCTGGTAAAAAAATTTAAAGCATTTAAAGAATTTTGAAAAGTACTAATTTAGTTAATAATCTATATTTCGAAATATAGAGTTTAATTTCAATATTGTGTATTCAAAATATATATTCACAACTCACATATGTAAAATCAAATTGAATATATTATGATACGAATTATTAATGAAGTTTAAAATGCAAATAAGTCTACTTAAATGAAAAAGTTATTTCTAGCGAAATAAAATTAAATCTATTGATAGGTTCAGACTTTAATTACATTAACTGCATAATTTAGTAGAAGACATGCACAAAAATTTAATTATAAAATTTAGGCAAAAACACCATATTGTTACTCTGGTCTTTCCAACTTAAGTAAAAATTAAAATATTAATAACATACTTTCAGCAAAATAATTAATATTAATAATTATTGTAACCAAATAACAATAAATAATTATTATAACCAAATAATAATAAATAATTGTTATAACCAAAATAATTTTATAAACATATTAGAAAGAAATTGAAACAGAACTTTTACTTACAGAACGTACAAAAATTATCTATATTAACTGTGGGAAACAACTACAAGCGGGATTTGAGAGTGAAAATGCCACATTATACAAAAAAAAAAAACACCACTAAATCATAAATCGGAAAACCTTAAAATTATGGAACATAATTTTAAAATTCATGAAATTGCTTCATAAAATTAGAAAAATCTAAATATTTGTTAGACGAATTTAGAAATATTAGAATTTTAATAAATTTTCAAAATCAATAAGAACTTATTTTTCATGATTTAATAAAACTCTGATTTTTAAAAAATATGCAGCGAAATATAAAATGTCATTTAGTTGTCAAATGTTTCATTTGGCTAATATTTGAATTTTAAAATTATATTTTATTAATTTCATTTTTTATTGAAATTTTCAAGTTTATGATAAATAAAGATTATTGAATTAGTTTTTATTTGTATAAATTTTATTTTCATGAGTTCTAATATTGTCATTTTGAATTTATATTGTATTTTTCGCTATATTTATTACTTTTAACATTTCAGTCTCTGAAATAATAGATGAATAACAGCCTAAAAGTATGAACTTTGTATACTATCTTTTTTAATATTTTAAGTAGACTCTTGCATAATATTTACTTACTGAGTTAGAAATATAAGTAAATAATTCAGGTTACCATTATTCTAATAATAATATATTCCATATTGTTTTTTTGTTTGTTTGTTTTAATTTCTCATTATTTTTATCTCATTTGTACTTGTCGTACTAATGAGTTGAACAGGATTATGATGTTACTCATTTCAAGGCACATTATGTGAAGTTATAATTAAAAAATTATAAAATTATATAATTACTTAACTTAAAGAAGAAAAATACAGAATAAAATATTCAGAATCTTTAAATGATATTTTGAATATCCAGACGGAAAGAAAATTGTTATATACAAAATGTTAATTCTAAAATTAACTAACTGGAATTTTTAATTTTATATATCCACACCGATTTTTATTGCTAACAATGCACATAGTAATAGTAATTATGAGATTTCTTCAAAAATAATTTATGAAATTCTATCACTCGAAACAAGTATATTTAGTTCCAAGACATGTAGGAAGAAAAATTTTACTAAACAATGCAAAGTCCATAAATAGAGATTAGTGAAGTAGTGAACCGGAGATAAATTCAAAGTTTTACATCATTTTCGAAATAATTAAACCCATTAAACAAACATATTGTTTCCATTTATTACGTAAATATGTACACGATATTTTTTTCCTCTAACTAGTTTAAAATTATTAATTGAAAATGTAATAGGGATTTTGGATATTGCGAGTAAGCTATTTAAATTTGAAAACTGGAGAAACAAGACTGCATGCTTCAGTTACGTTTCATTTCATAATTATAAAAAATAATTAAAGAATATAAATGCAAATATTTTCCGTTATATTCCTTAATTGTAAAATACTGAATATAATTATTATAGAGTAATTTATCATATAAACATGCAGAAAGTTCTATGTTATATGTATTGCCCAGTGTATTGTTGTTAGGTATTATTAGAAATAATGTTTTATTTCTTTTCGATTCGTTCCACAAAAAAATTTCGGAAATTTTTCTCAAGGAAAAGAAAATAATCTTTTATACTTTTAGCTCCTCTTTAGAAAAGATATTTAAATATTTTTTTATTAAATTCATCACATTATTAGATTGTCGAATAATCTATAAAACTTGAATACTAAGAGTGCACTAGAAGAGATAACTTTGGCTGTATTTCTTTCTTGTATCTTTTATTTTTTAAGTATATTTGATGTTGTTACAAAAACTTTAAATGATTACTTAGTTTAAAGAAGAAAAAAATTTGAAACTACATGAGCGCAATGCTGTATAGCTATTTGAACATTTTAAAACCGTAACTTAATATTCAGCATCTTTTATTAATTTCTTAAATTAAGGAAATAAATGATAAAATATACTGCAAATTACCCGCAATATACTGCAATTTACATGCAATTACAAGTTTATTGAAAAATAGATTATAAATTATAGCAACCAATAAATTAATAATACTTTTAACTGTGTATAATTTCCTTGAAAACCCAATTATTTAATAATAATATTAATTAACATTTCTGGGTTAGGAACAAAATAAAAATACTTCAGAAAACTTAAATATCTTCACTATTTTCTACGTAATCTTAATCTTAATCTTAATCTTCGTAATCGTAAAATTTATAATGAAAAAAAAAGGTTTTTTTAAAAAAATACTTCAAAACGTTTTGATAGATCAATTGAATGATCTAATTGGAGCAAGATATCTACAAAAGTCATAACGAAATATATATTTTCAAGTAATATATTTTTTGTTTATTAAACAATTGCAAAAAATAAGTACTTTAAATTAATATATGTCATCCTATTATCTTTCTAACAAATGATAATGAGAAATATATAAGGCATATCATCAAACTTTAAAATTTAAGAAAAAAACATTTATAACATTTTTGAAACTATTTTTTTAAATTCCTTCAAAAAAATTTTTTATATTCATGTTTTTTATAGAATTTTTTTATTCATAACACAAATCATAAAAGGAATATTATGTTCTCATCTTTTAAATTTTTTTTTTCTTCTACAGGTGTACTTCGGGAATTTCTAAAGAAATCCGGTTCCATAAATGAATAATGTAAAAGGATTCTTGAAAGATGTACAATTTAAATTTTCCTAATTTGAAATAAAATATATAACTACATTTGAAATATCGAAATTTATTTAAAATTTTTCACAATTTATAAAATATTTGGAAAAAGATATTTGGTTTTCCAATATCATTTAATAGAACATAAAATATAATGTTAGTTGGAAGAATTTTTCCTTATAAATTCTAATACACGTTTGAGATAAATAGTTACCTTATAATTATAAACCTTTCATTTTTGCAAATGGTACCTATGGAAAAACGAATATGAGGATTAATAAATAAAAAGCTATTACTTTGATTTGCAAACTCAATAGCGTGACATAAAAAACACTTAATAGCTTTGGAATTATTATCAGAATTAACGATCCCTTAAATATTTGACGACTTATGGAACGTCTTTTAATTTTTTTTCTCGCAGGCGAAGTGTGCAAAAAGAAAATATTTTTATCATCAAAAAATTCGAATTCAAAATTTGTAAGAATCCCTACATTTTCATATTTCGTGAGTTCGAAGTTTGTAAAGAAGATAACTCGAAAAGACTTTGAACTAGGAAAAATCTTTTAACTCTAAATTTGTAGATAAATACTAAAAAATGATTAAAATACCTTTAGAGGAAATTTGTGTGCAGATGCAAGTAAACTGTATATCTACAAAAAAAAAATGATGTTCTAGCTAGAAAATATTTTGTAGCCAAGCATCATTTCTAAAATAAAGATTCTAATGAAACTTTGAACCAAATTTGTCATATGGTTGGCTGTGTGTTCAATCCATGCATGCACGTTTATATAACAGAGAAAATTCGAAAGCCCAAAGAATCGAATAAATGAAAGATGATACGTGATCTTTTGTCTACAGTCATAGTTTTATGTAAAATTTTTGTTCTCATCTGTTGGGAAAATGGCAACCAACTATATTTTCTGGTATTTGGTATACTACATTTTCTGGTATGCAATACAGAATTACAGTTTTCTTTTCTACACTACTTTCATGTAAAATATACAAATTTCTACACACTTGCGTCGCTCATTGACTTGCAAAGGTTCACAATTTTACTTGGTGAAGGGGGTGACATACTTCTTAAAGAGTATACAAAAAAATTATTATCGGGAATATTATTCTCGCTAATTAGTTTAGTTACTAGACGTGTCTTCGATCCGACTTATACATCATAATAATTCAATTATTAGAATATCTGAATTAGAATCTTTTATCTGAAAGTTAAATCCACTAATATAGCATATAACTGAAGCATTATTTAAATAGCGCATATTTAATCGAAACACACACACACACATATATATATATATATATATATATATATATATATATATATATATATATATGTGTGTGTGTGTGTGTGTGTGTGTGTGTGTGTGTGTGTGTGTGTGTGTGTGTGTGTGTGTGTGTGTGTGTGTGTGTGTGTGTGTGTGTGTGTGTGCGTGTGTGTGTGTGTGTGTTACGGCCAAAGCCCGAAATCGGCCAGTTCGCGATCTGGCCAACGTTGCTGTAAATTTACCGGCCAATGTCCGATCTTTTCTTGTTTTCGGGCTTTGGTCGGCCAATTCACGAAATGGCTTGAGACGATCGGCCAAAGTAGGAAGAAAGGAATCAAAAGCAAATTGTTTTACAGCCTGTTAAAAATGAAGTATTTCAAAATGAGTACTTCTGTGTGTTATTTTTTTAAGTACAATTGTTTCAGAAACGAGTTCAAATATAAGTAACACCTCTGAATTAAAAATAAGCTTATAATATATAAAAATATGATCTCGTGTTATTCTGTTCTCATATTAAAGCCATAATAGAAATTATTCAGTGAACGTATATACTGTAACAATGTGATAGCGTGAAGATTAGATTTTTGCCCTTCAAAATGAACGAATTATATCTTGAGCAAAGGCGTTGCGTATCGTGTATGAATACAAAGGCAAATTGAGTATTCAGCTTTCAATTATCTTTAAGGGTGATCCTTAGTCTTTTTGTGCTCCATGGACCTAATGTTAACGATCCCACATCACATTGTCTCCCGAAATATCGATTCAAAAAATATGAAATTTTTTGCAAAGGCAAATAGCAAAAATAAGGGCAAATTAAAACAAATATGAAGGACAAATAGTTTTGTTATTAATATCAGAATGTCATTATATTTATTTACCACTAGTCGTCTTTGGCGACCAACCTGTTCACCAGTATTAATAATCGCTAAAATTTTCAATTAATGTAACTTGTTCTGTTAGTAGCTTTTTCTGCAAAATATTTTTGAGCTTCATATTTAGGTAGTTATATGATTCAGTCGTACTTTTATGTAGGCCTTAAACAGTTCTGTTTCATTGTACTACTTTCCCTAATGTTTTGTCAGTATCCATAAAATTTCTACTTTAAATTAAAGTGAAAATGTTAAACTGCAGTCAATATAAAAGCTTTTTATATTTAAGCTAACCATGTCTTTTTTTAAATTTGAAAGTTGAAATCAGAGTCGTTCGAGAGTGAAATTCGAGAGTGAATGTGCACTGCAAAATAATTTATATAATATTTTAAAGATTTATTCAACAAAAATTTCTCTGATTCATCGTAAAATTGATTTTTTACTTTCAAAAGAACGATGCAAATAAAAATATTTTATTTTATTTCGGTCAATAAATTACGAATTTTAAATTTTACACAATCCTTTGGTCCCAAGGAATCATATTCTGCGAAACACTCTTGACACCAACTTTTAAATAAATAAATAAACGTCCTTAACTTCTGCGATGAATCTGACCGATTTATGAAGTTTTTATGCACCAGTTTTAAAACAATCAACATTTTTATAATCACAGGCCAATCTCTGTCGAGAAACTCTGCAGAGGATTAGCGTATCTTCATTGGGACAGTCGGTGAAAAAGTCTAAAATCGACAGTTTTTATAGAAGAGTGATATTGAAATTTTATAAATCAGTCAGTTTTAGTGATTGATTTAGTTGGTAGATTTTTATTAAAAATATTGGTGTCTCAAGAATATTTTGTTAAATATGATTCAAAGTGCAGAGGGCCTATGTAAAAATTTAAAATTCCTGATTCATCGGAGCATTTACTGACTAAAGTTATATTAAATATAATTATTTAGTTCCTTTAGACCATTTTGTTAGCAAATGTATGCCCCAAATTAGCTGATGGTCGCTGATAGGAATGATTATCCTAAGTATATTAAACTATGTTTGCCTTAAATTAAATTGTTTTATTGAATTAATAATATAGGTATTGTCAAAGCTCATAGAAAACGTTCCCTCCTTTTACTTTTCAGAAAATATCTTATTTTATTAATTTTTTTCATTTTATACAGACACCTGCCGAAAATTACAATTTTGTTTATTAAATTTGCAATAATAATTTATTTATTTTTTAATTTAAACTTCTATCAATGTGATGGCAACACGTTGATAAAAGTCATTTTTTTTTAACTTGACGTGCTCGTGCAGATTAAATTTTAGCATAATTTATAAATTAAATTTTAAGCTTTCATTAAAAAAAGCTTTAATTTGATTCAAAAATCGATTTTGTGCTGTAATATTTTCTGGTTATAGCGACAAAACGCCGAAATTACGCTTAATTTTTAATTAAAATTCTAATTAAAAAATTTTAAAAATTGCTCCATGGTGCACATTCCCGACCTCCAAGATATATATGCGAAATTTTATAACTGTATGTCAAACGGTTTGGACTGTAGAGCGCCAATGTATATACATTGAGCTTTATTTATATGTATAGATTATCACATCGGACTTTGGCCAAGGATTCCCGGCCACTTCGCGAAATGGCCAGCCAAAGTAGAAAATATAATATTAATTGCATTTCGGACTTTGGCCAAACCTCTTGGCCAGTTCGTGAATTGGCCAACCTATTCGCGAACTGGCCGTACTTTGGGCTTTGGCCGTAACATATATATTAAACATGTATAAATATTCCAATTGTGTATCTACATGAAATGCAGTAATCATTTTCAAGCTGAAATTGCATTATTCTTGATGGATTTTTTCGCAAGTTAGAGTACATATAATTCAGTTTCCCATAAATCACCTTCTTATTAGAGTAGACATAAACTTTTTAATAAATAACAAAAAAATTACGAATGATTTATTGATATCCTTCTATTTCAACTTTTCGAAATTAAAATTCTGTCGTATTATATATTTGAGAGTGAAAAAAAAAGGGGGGGGTGAATAATTTATATACATATAACAAATTTACTGAATGCCGTAAAATTCGCTTCTGACTACTTTAGTTTAATTTATTCTGCAAAATGCAGATACAAACATCTTCTCCTTTCATCCTTCCTATCACCCTTATCTTGGCGAATTAAACCCATCCTAACGCATGTGCAAAAGCACGGAGGCAAATGTTTTGAACTTTGTTCTAAAATTTTGGATTTCAGTTTCAATTTTATTGAATTAAATTAATCAAAAAAAGAACAATTGTTTTTGCTTGAAACAGCTTATTGAAAATATTAATTTTGTGCAATATTGCAAACCATGCAATTAAAATAAATGTATTTACTTTTATTGAATGTGATAGACTTTTAGCTTTAGCGTTTTCATAGTTATTTGTATCAATAAATTCTTTTAGGACATTTCAGGTTTGTTTAAACTATGTATACACTGTTTTAATCAAATATATTTTGGTTTCCTAACAAGTATCGCATAATAGTTGAATGTTTTTGTACAATTTACCATCTTTTTATAGATGAAGAATATAAGAAATATACAAGTTCCAATATACAAATTTGTTTTTACAATATATACTGTTGGAAGCGGCATCACAAATAAATAAATTAAAAGAGTATGAGAAGATCGCCTTTAATTTTGTTAAGGACTGCATTTCCTAACGCAGAAATAATGTGTTCTTGTATTGTAAGTGCTAAATGATGGACAATTATATTTTTCGATTTTCTTTTTAGAAAATGATTATATGATCTATTAGCACAGAGTCGAATTTACTTAACAATTCGATTAAAGGTAAAAATATTCCCATTATTAGGCGTTCCTATTATTTCAAGAGTTTTTCGTAGTGGATGATTATTACTTGCTATAATTAGAATCACATCTACAGTTCTTTGAAATAGTTGTTTAAGTCGTTACATTTTCTTATTTACAGCTAACTTGATTTGTTTTATAAATAACTGAATGTAAATTTAGTCGTTTAGTATTTCTTTCCAAGCAATAAGCAAATTAAAGTAATCAATAAAACGCATATTGTCTTGAATTAAAATTGATATATTTCCCGTGTTGTTATAGACACCTATAAATCGTGTATATTTTCCATTTCTTACTCATTTGGAAAAAAGTATATAACAACAACACCGCGTCTTGAGTTTTTGAATAAATTAACACGCTACTAAGCTGGGTTTCATCATTTGTCCTTTTTTTAAAGTTGTATAATTACCTTCAGCATTCTTAGCAAAAATTCCTTTGCATTATAGAATTTTTTTCTATTTTAACGCAAAACATTCTAAACTTATCAGTTACATCACTAAACCATTCACCTGGATTATTTTCCGATTCGATGATATCTGTTCCTGTACACCTATGTTTCATCAACGGATTTCTCAGTTTCTACAATTTTATTGTAAGATTGAGCAGTTTGTGTGTAACTTTTTGATCCAGTTGAAGCTTGAATTGTAAATTCTGAAGTCGAATCAATTTCATTGACAGAATTACTACGTAACCAAGAAAACATATCTACTTATGACTTCTTGAAATTAAGCTTTTCTTTTCTTTCCTTGCTATTTTTTTTTTTTTTATATCCGAAGCGATAATATTCTTATATGGACATGAATATATCTAACTATACTAAATATGTTATAGTATTAATTTTCAAAACACAACATGCAATCTAACTTAGTAGGTGTGATAAAGGACCGTAAATTTTATAATATGTGGCACACTTGCACTGAAGTTTATTATCTATAAATATGTCTGTAAACTTCATATATTTCCAAACCCGTCGATTTTTCCAGCTAACTTCCTTCCTCTTCTTTCCATCCAAGTATAATCGATCAGAGCATTATTTTAGTTCTTGATCATGTTACCCCCCCCCTCAATTGCGTTGACCGGTGCCTAGTATCCTGCGCACCCCCCCCCCCCCGTCCCCAAGATGGTCGTTCCTTTTCATATATTTAGGTAGAGATGTAAGAATACCTAGGCTGTAAAGATAAGGTTTTGCTTTTGTAAATACTACTTATGTCTTCGTAAATTTGAATTAGTGAGTTCATCTATAAATTATTTAAACTTCACATTCCAGATGCCTCAATCAAACTACAAAGCTCTTAATTAATTAAAACTTAACTCGGGAGGACGCGCGCTGTGAAACGTAACACGAGGACGCGCATGGGGTCACACCCCAGCCATAATAAATGGCATAAGACGAAAGAAATCAATGGAATTCTATAAATTAATGAATTTTATAGTAATTATATCCTTTTTTTTAAAAAAAAGAATAACTGAAAAGAATTTTCATGTAAAAAAATATTAAATACACTCACCTGGTTTTTTTTCTTGTTGAAGGGACTTTTAATGATATCGGCGTAAAGATTTTTTTTCTTTTTTGCTTATAATTTTCACTATAATCGAAACTTACGCATTATTGTGAATAAATAGAGTGATATTTATTAAATTTTCAAACTTATTAGGGTGTTCATGGATCAGAAACATTAGATTGTTTGCAGTTTGTACATACCGCTTCAATTACTGAATGTTCTCGACATATATTTTTTTCACACTTCAAACAAGTAGTTTTTGATTTCTTGTCCTTTTCTCCTGGACACAAGTAGCATCTGCGGTAGCTTAATTTTTGATTGTGGTTCATCCAGAAACTCTTGTAGTTTTTGCCTTGATTTCATATGAGGTTCTAAAAGTGAAAACGCTAAATACTTCAAGAAATTCCTCCTGTTTCTGAATTTTTCAGGTGGGGTTTTGGTCGATAACAGCAAGATCCTTGAGTTTATTCCAGTAATTTTTAGAAGTGAAAAGAATATCACCATATTCCAACGGTTAGATATTCTTACAACAGAGTAAGATCCTCCCATTTCATCGACAACATCTACTGTTCCTTTCGTCATGTTATAGAATGTTATTACCTCCATTTTTTTAAAATCTCCTGTACTTTCGTCAATGTGATTATCATTATGCATGGTTGAAAGATTTACATAATTGTTCTTTTTCGTCATGTAAGAAAAAAAATCATTATATTCTTTTGAAACCCGAAGAGAGTTGTATGTGCTTCTCTATTTTTAAGCGAGGCAAATTCAGGTGCGATAACTTTTCTATTCTTACGTATTGTTCCAACAATAGAAATTTTTTGTTTTTGTAAAAATTCGGCTAATTCATAACTGGTATACCAATTATCTGTGGTGACATTTCTTCCAGAATAGTATAATGGAGCTAGCAAGCGTTTAGCTATTTCACAGGAACTGTTATCTCTCTTGTAAGGGCCATCTGGCTGCTGACCTGCATATATTTCCATGTTTTACGTGTAAAATGTCCTAGAATCGAGGAAAGCAAATATCTTCAAACCATATCTTGCTGGTTTCTTTGGCATATACTATCTAAAGGAACATCTGCCTCGAAATGACTCTAGTTTTTCATCTAATGTTACGTATTCACCTACATGATATGACTTCTAACAGTTTCTGATAAAATGTTCAAACAAGTTTCTTACTGGAGCGAATTTATCAACCCTTCGTCTGTCATTCCGAGTTTTGAAATCATCAAATCGCAACAAATCAAATCGTTTTACTGAAAATATCTAATCATGTGCCATCTGTCGTCCATAAGTCTCTAATATTCATTCACATGAGAATATTTTTGCAATCCAGCTATATATATTCACAATCATTTCTATTATTGAATCATCAAATATTAGTCTCCAAGTATCGATTGGCGAAGTAACATGTTTAGAAAATTGCGTATTGCCAGGCAGTTGTTTGATTATATTTTGTACATGTATGCGTGTTTGATTTCTGAAAGGTTCTTTCTGCCACTTTGTAGCTTTATCTTCTCCGACAAAAAAGCTAGTTTGTTCACAAACTTCATCATCTGAAGATCTGCCTACTTCTTCTGATTCAGAATGGTATTCGCTGAAAACGGCTTCATTATCTGAATCCTCTGTTTCTTCTTCAATGGTTTCTTCATCTGAGGAAACCTCTTCTAATAACTTCCGAATTTCTTCATCATAAGTAAAACGAGGAAAAGACCGATTTGAACGACTGCAGGAAATCATGCTAATTCTAATACGACCGCGCGCACGGGGTGTCAGCACACTCGATCTAACAGTCTAAAAATAGTTCCCAATTTGCTGTTTACTTAAACTATCTGTGGAATGTGACCTCAGAAACAGGTACTGATAGATCCAACCACTTCGGTTCATGGGGACGGAAGGTAGAAAATATTTTGAGCGTGGGGTGTCAAAGCACCCCTCGCGCGTCCTGCCGGGTTAACCTCTAATTCAATCAAGAATAAAAAATATATATTATATTCTATATTCTTCTACTGAAACTCAAAACTAATTTAAAAAGATTCTTTTTAAAACTAATAATAAAAGGTAATGAATTTATGGGGGGTTATATCAAAATAAAAATTAAAAATATCTTTGAGAAATCATGATGAGCTATTACAAAAAAATTAGAATAATTGAATCAAAAACAGGAGTGTGATTTTAATTTGCTTGAATTATAAATACTATTAAGTTTTAGTTATCCCCAGAGTGAAATTTAGATGAAACATTGAAATTTTTCCCATGAAGAAAACCCCACATTGATTAATTGTATAGGAATCAAGCGTCATGATACCAATTTTTCGAGACACAGAGAAGGGATTGATTTATAAATTCATGAAAACTGCAGAAGATTTTTGAAAGTGATGCTATTTCCGTAGTGAAACACAACTTACACCTTCAGATTATAATTTATATATGTATAAAATCTATTTAATTCGTAATAGTTATAATCAGTGATAATAAATTAAATCATTTTTTGTTTAAGAGGCATAGAACGTCTATGCATGTGAAACAAAAATGAATTTGAGAGAAATATGGTACATTTTTTTCAACAAAATGGAATGTGCATCATAATTAAAATTCATTTATTGTTTCAAAATTAGTTCCATATTTCAAGCGGAAAAAACCCTATCTCGTCCCTCACGATGAAAGTGTTAAGAATCGAGTAAATGTTTTTTTTTTTTTTTTTGAAAAAAATTACACAAATAAAAATACATAAATTGCTAAAAATTTGTATCCATTTTTAATAGCACATTTGAACACAAACGCATATAAATTTTATCTCGAATTATGGAAATATATTGTGCTTTTATTTCCTTTCCAAAATAAGAATAGTAAAACTTTCTAAACTGAAAATTTGCTTTAAAATGTTCAAAAGGAATTATCATTTAATCGTTTTTAATTTGTTATGGTTTTCATTAAAATTCTTATCAATAATTTATAAGTGCCTTCACAAAAATTGATTTAATAATTATATTGGAAATTAGAGCATTGAAATCTAGAAAAACATATTTTTGAAAGTATGTTTAACATATCAAGTAATATCTCTCATAGCAAAATAATGTATCAGAGTTAGCATTTTCTACAAATTTACTTAGATTAGAAACAAACTGCATCTTGTTTGCGACTCTTTATAATTCCTTCTATCAAATATATATCAAATAAAATATAATAATGCTTGCAAAATAAATTAGGAATATAAATAAAATTATTCAATGTTAGGTTTTAGGAGAAAGAAAAGAAGATTTATTTTATGGTACAAAATATTATTCTGAAATCAATTTATTTGAATTGATATCGATAAAATATTTTCATTGCTTTATCATAAAACATTGAAAATCAATTTAATAAGAATTTTCCTATTTTGATATCATATTTTCTTATATTATCTTATATTGATTTTGATATAATATAATTTAAGAATTTTCCATTAAATAAAGTTTAACTGCCTTTTTCTTTGTACGTCAAAGAACTGTATATAAGCTTTGTAAAATCCTTCAATGGTATCTTGGTTCAGTTAAAGTCTCAGTTCTACAATGAAAGCAATATTCGCTCTGTTTGTGATTGTCGCCATCATTGGAATGGGTAAGAAACATTTTACAACTTTCATTTAATTGGTGTAAAGATCTTTAAAGATATTTTGTTATATTATGTTAGAGTTACGTTTTTGCTAATTTTTTTTTAAATAAAATGGAAATCACTTAAAGCAAAAGCTTGTACATTTTATTCGACAGCAAATTTTACATACGTAAGAACATATATTATGAATAATTTTTAAGATTCAGAAGTAAATATCGGAAGTTCATGGAGGAAGGAGATAAGTTCTGCAATTTTTTTAAAAAAAAGTTCTTATATATTAAAATTTCTCAATATGTGGAATTGGATATTTTTGCAATTAGCGTAAAAAGAGCATTATATATTGAACTTGACATTTTAATGATATATATCAAAACTTTAGTTATTTAGAAACCTTCTACTTTCCTTATTACAATAATTGCATAATTAGGGCATGTTCATTTGTCATAGATTTCCTTAGTAATAGTCTAAATTATTGTCTTTCTTTCTGCTAAAATGCTTGAATTTGCATGCGGCAAAGTTAGGAATTATATGCTATTTAATGTTAAGGATTTCTATGATCCTTTAAAATTGTTGCCTGAATTTTATTCATTGAAAGTAAGTTGCAATTTAATTATTCTCCAATGACATGGTTGCAATAGATATGCATTTATTTGTCTGCTTAAACTTTTTATAAATATACAATCATTTCTTTGTTAAATGCATAATAAATGTTTCCTCTGAAATTCAGTGAAAATTTTAGTGCAAAACTATAAACAAATGGCCTCTTCCTTAAATTGAATTAGTTCTCTTTTATATACCTGGAATTGATTAGCATCATTAGGAAATCTATTCATACATTTAAATCTTGAATTACATACATTTCCGAATTCACTCCAATTTCACCAAATTTGAAAATACAGTTTGCCTTGAAACAATCACTTGGTAGAAAGGCAGCCTTTGGATAAAACCGATAATTGACAGTTAGCTCATTTATACTTAGGTCTTTTGAAATACCTTATACAGAACCATATCACCCAGAAGATTCACATCGAGCCATTCAATTACCAAAGAATCCTAAACTCCTACCGTAGTTTAGTCAAACCTACCCGTACGTATCAGGGTACAAATAAATTTAAGAATGGATTTATATAAAATACAAGCTATGAGAAATTATTTAAAGAAATAAAATTGATTCCAACGTCTAAGTAAAAAGAAATAAATTAGGAGAAAAGCAAGAGTAAAAAATAGAAAAATTTATTTCAATAATTATTGAGGTTGAATATTGTAAATTAGTCTTCAGTGTTTTACTATCAAGTTCACAAAGTCCCTAATAAATTTGAACCCGAATAAGATTTTCAGTGCTAATTCAATAACCCACTTTTCAGGTTGAATATTCCGGAACCCACACTCTTATATAATTCCTTGAATTGTACTTACTGCTTTTTCATATGAATATTACCATTTTTGTAAAAACAAAATTTAACCTGTTGAACCTTAAAAGTATATATATATATATATATATATATATATATATATATATATATATATATATATTGGTGTTAATTAAAATTCTTCTTTTTTTCTGACAGTATTTTCCATTAAGCTATCGAAATGATACCAATGTAAATAATATGGTTGTAAATTAAGTAACTTTAAACAATGCGTTCTAAATTATAAATATGTATTTTTTTACATCTTTAGTTGTTCACATTTATTTTAGATTTTTAAGGGCAGTACCTATAAATTTAGTTCATTTTTATGTTTGTATAAAATAAATTTTATTGTGTAAATCATAAAAGAAGAAAAAATAAATTAGAAGAACCCCATCTTCACCCAAATAAAATATCCGGGGTAATTAAAATTATTTTGTTACGAGAGAGAAATATGTAAAATTTAATTTGCATCTCAAACTCTATCAACGGAAGGATAAACCGAAGAAGTTTCATTCCATCATCGAAATGATTATGACTTGATCTCACAACATTACCAAGAATCAGATTCATACCATTAATCCAACATCTTTTCATTTTTGTGTTCATGGTACTTTCAGAGTAAATAAAGGTACAAAACATAATATGTGCAGAAAAATTATCTTTCATGCCAAAAGAAAAAAAAATTGAATACAAAATCTTTAAAATAAATTGCAATATTTCAAATTCCACAGTTATAACTAATTAATTTGTTGGGCTTCGTTCTAAATTTTTAATGGCTGTAAAGTATTGGACAATCTCAGAAATGTTAATAGATCCTTTGTAAAATAACTGAATTTCGTAAGTACATTTCATTTTGTATAACGTATAATATAATAATAAGAATTTGCTTTTCTATGTACAAACTTGTTTATTTTTGATGAAACTTATCTTGTATTTATCTCTTTATTCGCAGCAATGGCTGGAGTTCACCGTAAGTTGTATTTGGATTTTATTTCAACCCTACAGTATTTTATTATCTATGTAAACTATAGATAGCTTATAGATAAAGTATTTTATTATCTATGTAAACTATAAACAGCTTATAGATAAAGATGTCTTACTTAGAATAATAAATTTGAAATATTTTCTTAACCCCTCTTCTTTAAAAAACTTATTGCAATGATTTTTCTGTCTTTAATAAATTTTAGAGAATCATAAATTAAATCTGATTTTCAAATATTTGTATTAGTTATTGGATTTTAACGCAAGAGTTATATATATATATATATGGTATTTATTAATTATTTTTATATAATATATGGAAAAAGAATTTGAATCTTACAAATTCTTTATAAAATAAGAATTTGAATTTTATCTAAGCATTGTAGTAGGATGTCAAATTTTAAAATGGTAAACAGAATATATTATCATTAAAACTTCCTCTTATGTATTAAAAATAAACAATTCCATATTTAATAAAATTTTTACATAAAAATAAATATTTGTCTATCATTTATTTCGCAGATTACAAAGTTAATGGCAATGGAGGAGGTCATGGTAAGGCTTTAAATGCATTTATATATTTTTTTAAAATAGATTAAAATTCCAAATGTTATTAATTAAAATTCTGAATAATGACTTTAATATAATATTATTATTTGAAAATAAGTTTTCCTTATTTATATTAGTAAAGTAGTGTTGTATGAATTGGTTATGATTTCAATATAATTAAACATATTTAAAAGTACGCAGAACTCTTCTTAAATGAAATAATTCTCTCTGATGGTACATGGCTAAAACAATGTTTAAACTAAGACCATTACGGCAATTATTTCTATGATTAACTGCGTATTTTCTTGAATCTCATGCTGCAAAGAAAATATTAAAGTTCCATTCAGATTTTAAAATATTAATGAGAAATGACTTGAAATTTGGATGAATCTATATATTACTCTTTAACTTTACTGATTAACTAATTAAATTAATAACTTTTATTCTATTCGCACATCCCTTTAAGTATTAATAAAGAAAAGAAAAAATATCGTAAACTTTTAGCTTAACAAAATTACTATTAATATTAAAATAAATAAAGAAACAATTTAATACTAAAATTAAGTGCCATATTTTTGTAGAAAAGTTATTATATTAATAAACATAAAATCTGTATTAAATATTTTTAATTAAAAAATTAACTTGAAATTTAATGATATACTTCATTAATGAGAGGGATAGGATATTAATAATAAATTTTGAAGTTTCAAAGGTTTTATATTGATATTACTTAAAAAAACCAAATAAAATATAAATGAAAGGAAAAATTTAAATTCATATTCGAGTATGCAGTGAAACACGAAGGAAGCAAAATAACTTCTGATCATGTGAAGTATATTAAATTTCTGATTTAAAATTATTGCTGGTAAAAAAGTCCCTGACAAAATGGCTTGTAAATTAGTGAATATTAATCTGCGCAACCAGAAGCCTCAAAGATTAGAAAGTAGAGGAGAAGTTTGGATAAAAGTTTAAACATTTCTTTGTTACTAAAATATTTGTCTTAGAATGTGTATGAATTTATAAACATTCAAAAAACATTTTCTAATTTTAATTTTATTGGAAATATAACGTCAAAATGGTTGGTAGCCTTAAAATTAACAAAAATGCTTTTTTCAATTTTTATCAAAAAATATTTTATTACCAGTTTATCATAAAAAAATGTTATTGGATTTTTTTTTCTGAAACGACTGAATGTGCAATGCATTCAAAATGCACTCATTTAAGATTTTTAAATGTTCATAATTTTGAATTTTATATATACAAAATGAAAAAAAATTTACAATATTTATTTTATTAAATCGGTTTTCCCAATACAAATATTTTAAGCTGACCAAATGATTGATTAATTGACATCTTTTCTTTTTCTTAAGTGCATGATGTTGGTAAGTGCAAAAAATATTCTAATAAATTTATCTTTATTCGAACTAAATAATTTTTCAATTTTTAAAATTACTAAAAGTTTAGATTTGAAATAAAATGCCAATTAGTAACAAATTTGTTTAATTTATAACGAATATACCATTCATTAGAAAATTAAACAATATCTAAAAAAATATCCTTTTATTCAACCAATTCAGAATTTCAAATGAATTTAAAATAATATAAAAAATATAATCTTTTCCAGAGAAATTATTTAATCATCCACAATTTCTTTCTAGAAAATAAAAGCATTTTCAAGTCTTTGTGTGTAAAACAAATTTAACTTGCCAAAATCTTAAAATCCAGAAGAAAATTTTAAATGTTTCATAAGAGTATTAGACTGTGAATTTGAAGGTACTAATCATCGAAATGTTAAAGTTAATAAAAATTTATTTTACTATTTTGTATATTGTTATAATAAAAATATTTAATTTGTGATATAATTATTTTTAATTCCCACTTTTTTGGAAAATTTCAGTTGCTGGTAATTAATGATTATCAAATTATTTTATTTGTATAATATGTTTTACACTATTTTGTTCTAAAATAATTTTTTAAGAATTGTATTTTTACATTCTTTTAAATATTCCATTCTTTTCAATATTTAGACTCAGCCCATCATGGAGGAAGTAAGAACTATTTATATTTTTTTAAAGAATGATCTTTCAACAATTTTAAATTTTTGCTTTAAAAGATACCAAAAGAAAGCATCAAAATTCTCTTTCAAATTTTCAGTATTTCTGATTAATGTTCTTGTCCGTGTATTTTTAAATAATCCACTTAGAGGGAATAAAAAAGTTAATTTATTTTAATACAATTTTCCGAAGTTATAAATGTTTTATAAACATTGCTGAATTCTGAAAAAATTAGTTTTTACTCAAATTAACTATCTATAGATTATATTACTTCATTATTTTCAAAATAATCAAAACAGAATATCAACATTTTGAAGTTATTACTAACTGACGTGAATGGAAACGCAGTTTAGGATCTTTTATAGAATATATATGGATTTCGAATAAATATACTTGGTTTCAAAACACAAATAATAAATCATTTATGTCTACATTAAAAGAATTATATAGTTGGAAATAAAGAAGAAAGTAAACAGGCGAAATCAATCTATTTTTTAAAAGCCTTTATTTAAAAAAGACATTTAATCAATGTTATTTAATGTATTAAAGAAATTTATTTTTAATTTAATATATTTTACTTTCTTAAACAATAAATAGTTCCATGTTAATCTCATATATAGAAGTTTTATGTTTTAAAATTGCTTCTAAATATTACATACAAACCAATTTACCTTTAATAAAAATTTAATTTCCATTTATACTAAATTTTAATTCAATCAAAATATCTTTTTTTTAATATTATATATTATATTATAAAAATAATTTTAAACGGATCGATATCACTTCCTATTTTCTTCATATCTGCACTTAAGGAAGAATTACCTGAATAAATAGTTGCAAGTTTATTTAGATTAAATTTTTCATTTAATATCTATATTTATTATTATCAGAGATTGCAATATTTAAAATGAAAGCAAGAATTTTAAAAGTAACAATACTCAAGAGTATGAGTAATAATTCATCGTCAGCTTAAAAACTAAAAAAAAGTAAAAACATCAAAAGAATGTGAAATTAAAAAATGTGTTTATAAAATAGCTGCAAATTCGAATGACTTGATTTCGATTACAGTATACTGAGGCGACTTATGAACAATGTGAAGAAATATCGTTTCCAAATGAAGCTTACTTAATGAATCTTTCTCTCTAGTTTCTGTTCCTCAAAATAATGTGAAACAATGTTTCATTTACAAAATTTCTAAACAAATAATAAAGAATAAAGATTTATCCAAAAAATTTATAAACACATAGAATTTCCAAATGATATCGTGATCAAAATAAACTAACTGCATTTTTTACATAATGTTTTTCAATTTTTTACTGCAGTACACAAAATTATTAATTAAGCATATAATGAACATTTTGAATATTATAAATTTTCTAATTTCAACAACAAAGTGTATAAAGTAGAACAAAAGAAAAATAAAGATTTCTTCAGTTATGTTTCTTTGATTAATAATTAGCAGTTCTCAAAATTAAAAATGTAATATAATGAATTCTAGATTATAAGGAACTTTTTACCATACAATCATATTTAAAGGTATTTTCATGCATCTAATGTCCATAAATTTATTGTTAAGGGCAATTAGAAAGGGATTTGGTGCAGCTTTTAAGTGGTGCAAATGAAGTGTAAATATATTTAAAGGGTGGGTTCGAAATATATTTTACGGGGTGAAGAAAATAACTCTAACTAACTAAATTATAAATTCTTTAAACGTATCCCTTTTGGGAAGTTAAGTTTTTGATGTTACTGTTAAATTTTATGTTTTTTATAACTCATAAAGTTCATATTCTACTTTATTTGAAATGCAGAAAATGTTATACAATAGAAAATGCCATTATTTTTTTCACATATTTAATAATTTTATTTCAGGTATCTTTGATGCTGTTGCTAGTGGCATTAATGGAATTTTCGGTTAAAGAAATACATTATATAAGATGAAGACTGTAAAAAAGATGTATGATATTTCATATTTTGAAATAAAATTTATTACTGCATTTACAGTTTTGTTTATTGCTTAAATTCTTCAAGCTATTTATAATATATTCGTGAAATGAGACTTGATCTTCCAGTAATAAATAGAAATAGAAATTTATTCTTGCTCAATTCTCCTTTTGGAAAATCACCTCTGCCTTTGTAGAAAAGCCTTAGTTCGTAGAATCTTTGCTTACGGATACCAGTTCAATTATTCCTTTGAAAAAAGCCATCTAATAAGATCTAATACTTTGTCTATTAAAAAAATAACAAAACAAATAATAGGTAAGAATTTTTTGCCCTTATTTCAAAACATCAACTAAAAATGCCCCTAATGTTTCACTTAATGTAAAAATGCAATCATAAGACTGAAGACATTTTTTTTTAAAAATTATGTACATTAATTCTCTTAAATTATGTTCATTGATTTTTTAAACAATTATAGAATTAAGGAGTGCTTTTGTTTTAATATTTTCATTGTCTATATACTAACCAATCTTTATGGAATCATAAAGAAAATTCTAAAAGATATAATGTTTTTGAAAGATGGTATGCGACAATTAAGGCAATGATTGCTAAAAAGTTCTAATTTAGTTAATAATCTATATTTAGAAATATAGAGTTTAATTTCAATATTGACTATTCAAAATATATATTCTCAACTCACATATGTAAAATCAAATTGAATATATTATGATACTAATTATTAATGAAGTTTAAAGTGCAATTAAGTCTACTTAAATGAAAAAAATTATTTCTAGCAAAATAAGATTAAATCTATTGATAGGTTCAGACTTTAATTACATTAAATAATTGGATTAACTGCATACTTAAGTAGAAGACATGCATAAAAAACTAATTATAAAATTTATGCAAGAACCATATAGTTATTCTGGTCTTTCCAACATAAGTAAAAATTAAAATATTAACCACTTAGTTTCAGCAAAATAAATATTATTGATAATTATTATAACCAAATAATAATAAATAATTATTATAACCAAAATAATTGCATAAACGTATTAGAAAGAAATTGAAACATAACTTTTACTTAGAGAATATATAAAAAATATCTATATTAACTATGGGAAACACCTACAAGCGGGATTTGAGAGTGAAAATGCCACATTATACAAAAAAAAAGCACCACTAAATCATAAATCGGAAAACCTTAAAATTATGGAACATAATTTTAAAATTCATGAAATTGCTTCATAAAATTAGAAAAATCTAAATATTTGTTAGACGAATTTAGAAATATTAGAATTTTAATAAATGTTCAAAATCAATAAGAACTTATTTTTTATGATTTAATAAAACTCTGATTTTTTAAAAATATACAGCGAAACATAAAATTTCATTTAGTAGTCAAATGTTTCATTTGGCTAAAATTTGAATTTTAAAATTATATTTTATTTAATTTCATTTTTTATTAAAATTTTCAAGTTTATGATAAATAAAGATTATTGAATTAGTTTTTATTTGTATAAATTTTATTTTCTTGAGTTCTAATATTGTCATTTTGAATTTATATTGTATTTTTCGCTATATTTATTACTTTTAACATTTCAGTCTTTGAAATAATAGATGAATAACAGCCTAAAAGTATGAACTTTGTATACTATCTTTTTTAATATTTTAAGTAGACTCTTGCGTAATATTTACTTACTCATATAGAAATATAAGTAAATAATTCAGGTTACCATGGTTACCATAATAATAATAATATATCCCATCTTGTTTATATATATATATATATATATATATATATATATATATATATATATATATATATATATATATATATATATATATATATATTGTTCTTGTAATGTATGTGCTAAATGATGCACAATTATAATTTTCGATTTTTAAAAAAAAATGTTTACATGATCTATTAGCACAGAATCGAATTTACTTAACAATTCGAATAAAGGTAAAAAAAATGCCATTATTAAGCGTTCCTATTATTTCAAGGGTTTTTCGAAGTGGATGATTATTACTTGCTAAAATTAGAATCACATCTACGGTTCTTTGAAATAGTTGTTTAAGTCGTTACATTTTCTCATTTACAGGTAACTTAATTTATTTTAAAAGTAATGGAATGTAAATTTAGTCTTTTAATGTGCCTTTCCAAGGAATAAACAAATTAAAGTGATCAATAAAACACTTATTGTCTTGAATTAAAATTGATATATTTCTCATACTGTCATAGCCACCTATAAATCGTGCATATTTTCAATTTCTTACTCATTTGGACAAAAGTATATAACAACAACACCGTGTCTTGATTTTTTGAATAAATTAACAAACTACTAAGCTGTGTTGCTTTATTTGCCCTTTTTTTAAAAGTTGTATAATTACCTTCAGCATTCTTAGCAAAAATTCCTTTGCATTATAGAATTTTTTCTCTTTTAGCGGAAAACATTCTAAACTTATCAGTTATAATACTTAACCATTTACCTGGATTATTTTCCGATTCGATGGTATCTGTTCCTATACACCTATGGTTCATCAACGGATTTCTCAGTTTCTACAATTATATTGTAAGATTGAGTAGTTTGTGTAGTTGTTTGTAGTAGCTTTTTCTTTCCTTGCTTTTTTTTTTTTTTTTTTTTTTTTTTTTGACATCCGAAGCGAAGACTTTCTTATATGGACATGATTATATCTAACAGTACTAAATATGTTATAGTATTAATTTTCAAAATACAACATGCATCTAACCTAGGAGGTGTGGTAAAGGACCGTAAATTTGCATACAAGTTTATAATATATGGCACACTTGCACTGAACTTTATTATCTATAAATCTGTCTGTAAACCTCATATATTTCCAAACCCGTCGATTTTTCCAGCTAACTTGCTTCCTCTTCTTTCCATCCAAGTATAATCGGTCAGAACATTATTTTAGTTCTTGATCATGTCCCCCCCCCCTCAATCGCGGGAACCGGTGCCTAGTATCATGCGCACCTCCCCCCGTCCCCAAGATGGTCGTCCCTTTTCATATATTTAGGTAGAGATGTAAGAATACCTAGGCTGTAGAGATAACGTTCAGCTTTTGTAAACACTACTTATGTCTTCGAAAATCTGAATTAGTGAGTTCATCTATAAATTATTTAAACTTCACATTCCAGATGCCTCAATCAAACTACAAAGCTGTTAATTAATTAAAACTTAACCTCTAATTCAATCAAGAACAAAAAAATATATATTATATTATCTCCCACTCAAACTCAAAACTAATTTAAAAAGATTCGTTTGAAAACTAATAATAAAAGGTAATGAATTTATGGGGGGAGGGGTTATATCAAAATAAAAATTTAAAAAAATCTTTGATAAATCATGATGAGCTATTACAAACAAATTCGAATAATTGAATCAAAAACAGAAGTGTGATTTTAATTTGATTGAATTATAAATTCTACTAAGTTTTAGTTATCCGCAGAGTGCAATTTAGATGAAACATTGAAATTTTTCCCATGAAAAAATATATCACACATTGATTAATTGTTTAGGAATCAAGCTTCATGATACCAATTTTTCAAGACACAGAGAAGGGATAGATTTAGAAATTCATGAAAACTGCCGAATATTTTTAAAAGTGATGCTTTTTCCATAGTGAAACACAACTTACACCTTCAGATTATAATTTATATATGTATAAAATCTATTTAATTTATAATAGTTATAATCAGTGGTAGTAAATTAAATCATTTTTTTGTTGAAGAGGCATCGAACGTCTATGCATGTGAAACAAAAATGAATTTGAGAGAAAGATGGTACATTTTTTTTCAACAAAATGGAATGTGTATCATAATTAAAATTCATTTATTGTTTCAAAATTAGTTCCATATTTGAAGCGAAAAAATTCCCATCTCGTCAATCGCGATGAAAGTGTTAAGAGTCGAGTAAATGTTTTTTTTTTTTTTTTTTTTTTTTGAAAAAATTACACAAATAAAAATACATAAAAAATACATAAATTGCTAAAAATGGGTATCCATTTTTAATAGCATATTTGAAAACATACGCAAATAAATTTTATCTGGAATTATGGAAATATATTGTGCATTTATTTCCTTTCCAAAATAAGAATAGTAAAACTTTCTGAACTGAAAATTTTCTCTAAATTGTACAAAAGGAATTATTATTTAACCGTTTTTAATTTGTTTTGGTTTTCATTAAACTTCTAATCAATAATTTGTAACAGCCTGCACAAAAATTGATTTAATAATTATATTGGAAATTAGAGCATTAAAATCTAGAAAAACATATTTTTAAAAGTATCTTTAACATATCAAGTAATATCTCTCATAGCAAAATAATGTATCAGAGTTAGCATTTTCTTCAAATTTACTTAGATTAGAAGCAAACTGCATCTTGTTTGCGACTCTTTATAATTTCTTCTATCAAATATATATCAAATAAAATATAATAATGCTTGTAAAATAAACTAGGAATATAAATAAAATAAAATTATTCAATGTTAGGTTTTAGGAGAAAGAAAAGAAGATTTATTTTATGGTACAAAATATTATTCTGAAATCAATTTATTTGAATTGATATCGATAAAATATTTTCACTTCTTTATCATAAAACATTGAAAATCAATTTAATAAGAATTTTATTATTTTGATATCATATTTTCTTATATTACCTTATATTGATTTTTATATAAAAAATTTTAGAATTTTCCATTAAATAAAGTTTGCTGCCTTTTTCTTTGTAGGTCAAAGAACTGTATATAAGCTTTGTAAAATCCTTCAATGGTGACTTGGTTCAGTTAAAGTCTCAGTTCTACAATGAAAGCAATATTCGCTCTTTTTGTGATTGTCGCCATCATTGGAATGGGTAAGAAACATTTTACAACTTTCATTTAATTGGTGTAAAGATCTTTAAAGATATTTTGTTATATTATGTTAGAGTTACGTTTTTGCTAATTTTTTTAAATAAAATGGAAATCACTTAAAGCAAAGGCTTGCACATTTTATGCGACAAGAAATTTTACATACCTATAGAACATATATTATAAATAATTTTTAAGATTCAGAAGTAAATATCGGAAGTTCATGGGGGCAGGAAATAAGTTCTGCAATTTTTTTTAATAAAGCAGTTATATATTAAAATTTCTCAATATGTGGAATGTATTTTTTTTCAATTAGCGTAAAAAGAGCATTATATATATTGCACTTGACATTCTAATGATATATATCAAAACTTTAGTTATTTAGAAACCTTCTACTTTCCTTATTACAATAATTGCATGATTAGGGCATTTTCTTGTTCATTTGTCATAGATTTCCTTAGTAATAGTCTAATTTATTGTCTTTCTTTCTGCTGAAATGCCTAAATTTGCATACTGCAAAGTTAGGAATTATTTGACTGAATTTTATTCATTGAAAGTAAGTTGCAATTTAATTATTCTCCAGCGACTTCGTTGCAGTAGATATGCATTTATTTGTCTGATTAAACTTTTTTATAAATATACAATTATTCCTTTTTTAAATGCATAATAAATGTTTCCTCTGAAATTCAGTGAAAATTTTAGTGCAAAACTATAAGCAAATGGCCACCTCCTTAAATTAAATAAGTTATTTCTTATATACATTGAATTGTTTTGCATCATTAGGAAATCTATTCATACATTTAAATATTAAATTACATACATTTTCGAATTCCGTCCAATTTCACGAAATTTGAAAATAAAGTTTGCCTGTAAACAATCACTTGGTAGAAAGGCCGCTTTTAGAAAAAACCGAGAATTGACAGTTAGCTCATTTATACTTAGTTCTTTTGGAATACCTTATACAGAACCATATCACACAGAAGATTCACTTCGAGCCATTCAATTACCAACGAATCCTAAACTCCTATATTAGTTTAGTCAAACCTATCCGTACGTATCAGTGAGCAAATAAATTTAAGGAATGAATTTATATAAAATACAAGCCATGAGAAAACATTGAAAGAAATAAAATTGATTATAACGTCTAAGTAAAAAGAAATAAATTAGGAGAAAAGAAAAATAGAAAAATTTATTTCTATAATTATTGAGGTTGAATATTGTAAATTAGTCTTCAGTGTTTTACTATCAAGTTCATAAAGTCCCTAATAAATTTGAATCCGAATAAGATTTTCAGTGCTAATTCAATAAGCCACTTTTCAGGTTGAATATTCCGGAACTCACACTCTTATATAAGTACTAGAAATGTACTTACTACATTCTTATATGAATATTACCATTCTTGTAAAAGCAAAATTTAACCTGTTGAACCTTAAAAGCACCTAGATCAGTTGAGTGCTAATTTTTGTAAAACGTAGATAACTTTGGAATTGTTGACATTTTCAAATAAATAGTTCTTCTGTCTGCAATATTTGAATTCCAGCCATCTATTTTGCCTTGAATTTATTTTTATCAGCTTGGCTTCATTTATGATTTCAATTAAAAATTTTCATATTAATCACACAATTTTAAAGGTTGTAATTTTGTATGTTTTTATACTATGTCTTCCTTTTCACTTCCAACAAATCCCATATGTTTATTCTATATTATATTCCAAAAATCTTAAAATTCATTTTCATATCATTATATTTTAATCTTTCTTTCAGCTTTAGCTTCATTAATACATTTTAATTATCAGAAATGATCTCGAAAGACATAACTAGACATAACACTAATTTGAAATATGAAGAATATTGATCTCCTGTAACATTTTTTTCTATAATGTATTCAGTCTCCTTCATAATTACAATTTTCTCCACCAAATGCAGTACAACAGTGAACTATTCTAAATAATTTTAAAAAACTTTTTGGCTTGTTTTGATGAAGGATAAAGTCTCAGACAAATCTTTCAGATTATCTTGATTCATACATACATTACGATCCATTCTCATTCTCAAGATGAAAAAAGAAAGTTAGAAAGTAAGAAAAGAATAAAAGGCTCCTTATTATTATTGATATACATTATAATTTCTCAATTCAAAAAAAAAATCAAAACTTTTTAGAATTTTTTAACTGTTTTTTTTAAATACATTATCTATTTGAAGTCTCAAATCAATTTCTAAAACATTTGACATGCATTTACTTAAGACTACTGTAACTTCACTTGAAATAACATTATATGATTTTTTTTATTTGCATTAAGGTAGCCAAAATTAGTTTCCATAATATTAATTTAATAATTAGCAGTAAAGTATAGTATCTAAGGATTTTTGAAGCTATGCAATTATCTCGTTGAATATGGAGTATCTAACAATATAATGGCTAATTAACTAAGTAATTCAATAAGCTGATGGAAAAATACGTCTTATAAATCAAGTGAAAGTACATTGAAACGAGATTTTTTACATTTATACGGCTCTACGAGAACTAAGTATTGCCATATTTGTATAAACAATCAACTGTGATATTTAAAATAAGAGATGTGGATCATTGAAATACACAATTGTTGTTAATAATAAAAAATTGTTAAAATTTGATATAGGTATAGGAAACAGCATACTTGATCGAATTATTGAAAAAACTTGATTCATGTAATAAGAAAATTCCTTGTTAATTAATCCATGTTAATTAACAAGGTTAATCAGTTTTTATATTTAAATATATCTATCCTTTCGAGCAATTTCAATCTGAGTCAATTTTGAAAAAAATGCGATAGTAAACAGATAAGTTACAGAGGCGATTCTTTATTTTTGTTAGCGACTATATTATCCATTTTTGGCTTTATAATGCGCCAGGGAAATTAATTAATTTTGACTTTAATTATATCTCTCATAATTATCTATGATCATTTTGTCATGAAAAAATATCAAAATTCGATTTAATTTAAAAATTGAATTGTAATTAATTAAAAATTTGATTCTAAACAAAGATAAATAAAATTAAAAAAAAAAAAGTTCCGAGGCCTTTCTCTAAAATAAATATGTACTAGACTTGGGCTGTTAAACGACCTGGTCTGTAGAGCGTCAACAACATACACGTACATACAATTATATTTATCACTAGTAGAGAAGCTGTTAAATAGCAAAGATCGTTATTGCTCGGGGATTAATTACCATCTATTTATCAAATTTAAATCAAATATTTTTTTTAATAATTTGTGATGCTACTTCTTTTACATCTGAAATTCGTAGAAAGTTCATAAGATTTGGCTAAATAGATAAATTTCGATAATTTTTATCCATTCTTGTAAAATTCTACTAATTTTCTGACAGTAGTTTCCATCAAGCCGTCGAGATGATCCCAATGTAAATAATATGCAGGTAAATTACGTAACTTTAAATAATGTGTTTTAAATTATAAATCCCCCATAGCATCCCCAATCGAAATCCTCCATAGCCATCGGGTACCAGAACTTGCACATCTTGTCACCAAGGCTTTTGGAGGACTCTAATTTTTTGCACTAGCACTGTAAGCGTAGATACGACAACAACAACAACAATTATAAATATGTAAGATTTTTTTTTTTACTTTTTTAGTTGTTCACATTGGTCTGGCTTAAAATCCAGATTCCATTTGATAAAATAACGATGGACCAGTGTTGCCTTTTTCTAAATTATTTATTGACATCACACAAGACAACACAAAACATTAATATAAATGACAGTAAATTTTGTTATTGTGGGTTTCGATTCATACTTTAGCACAGTGATTACCCACGTCCGTTATTGCCGAAATCCTGTCGGCGTCTCCCCGGGCTTCCCCTTGTTTACACTCATGATCACATGACCGGTTGGGAGCACGCATGCGCCAACATCCCGCCCGGCCATGCTATGTTCACATGCAAGAACTTACAATTTTTCACACATTTAACACAAATAAATAAAACACTACATAAATATATAATACATATATACAATTATTTTGCGCGGAAATTATACATTTCTAAAATATTTTTCAGTTAATATTCGAAGCTAGTTAAATATGAGAGCAAATAACATAATAAGAAAGCACATCAATCACAATGATGAAATTGCAAATAAATGCAATTTGAATGTAATAAGTAATACAAGCTAAATATACTGAACAATGTAATAATTTTATAAAATATTTAATTTTCAATAGGCAATACACTCAATTTGTTTATGGATCTTTTGTAAATACCCTTACTAGTTTTAATATCAACCCCTCTCACTTTATTATCCTTTCCAGGAAAAAGCGATATTACACGTCCCATTAACCATTTACAGGGAGGGAGATTTTCTTCCCTGATTAAGACCATGTCTCCTATATTTAGATTTTCTTTATTAACTGCCCATTTTTTTCTTTGCTGTAAACTATTTAAGTATGAAAGACTCCATCTCTTCCAAATTGTTTGGACTGACTTAGTTATTCTTTGCCAAACATTAAGGCGATTTGACTCAAGATCTGTTAGAGATGGTTCAACTATCGCTGTTATTGGTCTCCCTATTAAGAAATGTGCTGGAGTTAGCACTTCTAAATCATCAACATCAGTTGAAAGTGGCGTAATAGGGCGGGAATTTAGAATCGCCTCTATTTGGGTAGTCATCGTTAGCAGTTCTTCGTAAGTAAATTTTGAATTTCCTGCTACGCGCTTGAAATGGTACTTAAAGGCTTTAATATTTGCCTCCCACAGTCCTCCCCAATTTGGACTTCTAGGAGGAATAAAGGACCACTCAATATCTTCTTCTGCAAAAAAGGCATATAAAGACTCATTTTTTGTCTTTAACTAATTTATATAAAGATCTTAATGCTCTGTTAGCCCCTACCATGTTAAACCCATTATCAGAAAAAATCTTACGACATTTACCCCTTCTGGAAATAAATCTTTTCAACGTAGCTATTAGAGCTTCAGATGTTAAATCACTGATTATCTCAAGGTGCATAGCCTTTGTCACTAAACAAATAAATATACAAACATACACTTTAATTTCAGGACCCTTCCTTTGATATTTATTTTTGATAAAAAACGGACCACACAAATCTATTCCCGTTGAATTAAAGACTTTATCTGGAGTTATTCTTTCCTTTGGCAAATTGCCCATTTTTTGGGAATACTCTTTAGGATTATTTTTAAAGCAAATAACACAATTATGCACAATTTTTCTACATACATTTCTCCCATGAATAGGCCAGTATTTTTGTCTTACCTGAAAAAGTAAATGCTGGGGTCCTAGATGAAAATACTTTTCATGATAATATCTTAGAATAATTTCAGTTAATCTACCCTTTGAGGGTAATATTATGGGATGTTTCCCTGAATATGGCAATTGGGAATTTTCCAATCTTCCTCTTACCCTCAATATACCTTTATCATCTAGAAAGGGAGATAAATTTAAAATCTTACTCTTATTGGGAATTTCATTATGAGACATTAATGATATCACTTCTGCAGAGAATTCTTCTAACTGACACTGTTTCAATAAGTAATTTTCTGCTTCTGACAGTTCCTCTGTTGTCAGTGGACCCTTTTTCTTCTCTTGTTTTCTGCAATTTGACATAAATCTGAAAAGATAACTTAATATGCGAACTATAGTTAGAAATCTATTGCTACGGTTTATAAGATAATCAAAAAAGGTTTTGTTAGAATTTAAAGTCAAAACAATATTAGAGTTCTCAGATTTAAGTTCAGGTAAGTAATCTTTTTCATCTGGTTCTGGACACTCACAAATAGTTTCAGGAAGTTCATCAGATAGTAGAAATGATGGACCATTCCACCACTTATTTTCACATACGAGAGATTTAGCACTGAGTCCTCTAGACAAGAAGTCTGAAGGGTTGTCTTTTCTTGGACAGTGAAACCAAGTATTAGGATTTGTCAACCCTGGGATTTCCTGAACTCTATTCTTTACAAATAGTTTTAATGTGTCTTCTTTAGAATTTTCATTGAGAAGAAAACACGATCCTAAGACATCGTTAGTTTTCGCCTCTTCTAGTCGTCCACTCGCAATCCAACCAAATTCTGTTTCTCGAAATAATAACTCCTCATTCACCCTGTAAACATTATCTTTCATTATTCTGAAGAAAACATCCGCATTCAATAAAGTGTGAATCTCCTTTGCCTCAAAAAACTGAGGATCAGATAATTCCATAAATTTAGGAATTTTCATTTTTGAAATATCTAAAGTAACGTTAGGAGTAAGTCCTGTTATTTTTTCTGTTACAAGAAATTCGACATTTTCCATAAAATTTCCATTTTTATTTGAAATTAGAGTATTCAGCCTTCCTTTTAAATTTTGTTTCGTTGAATTAAGCCCCGAAACTGAAGTTTGGATTTTTTCTAGTTTAATTCCAAGAATTTCGCTCATTTTCTTACTCAAAATATTAATATTTGACGCGGAATCAAAAATGCAGGTACATTTTATTAATGTACCCTCTTTATTTTGCAAGAAAACTACAGAGCGCCGAAGGAATTTTGTTCTCCCCCGGGAGTTCTGTTTCTTTATTTTTTATTTCAGACTCACCCCAAGAAGGGGTGGGGTTGTTTACACTCAACAGACAAGCGAGAGACGAAACATATGGCTTTCGTCTCTCGCTTGTCTGTCGGAAACAGATCGTTTTAGAATGCTTCAGACCGCAGGTGCATAGATATTTCAAATTGCATTCATATTTCTTATGGTTTTTACGGAGACATAGTTCACACAGTTTATGCATTCTTACTAAATTAAATCTTTTATCTGGGGTTAATTCTAGGAATTTAGGGCATCGATATATTGGATGTGGATATTTTTCACAACAAATTATGCAGCTTTTATTTTCAATATTTTGTTTAACAAGTAGAGTTTTAGTTTTAGTCGAAAAATTGAGAGATTTTTTGATGAATGGTTTTGTTTCAACAGCACAATTTCTAATTACAGATAAAAGTACGGCTTCTCTTTTTTATAAAATGCAATGAATTGTTCAAATGTAGGAATATTTTTATGATCTTGGCTTAGTTCGAAATTCTTTCGAGTTTCTCTATCTAATTTTTTCAGCATTATGTTAATTAAAAAAATATCAAATAAATCATTTTGTTCATATTTTAGCAATTTTAACGCTCGAAGATTTTTTTGAATACAATCGATCATTTCGCGTATTTCTTTTGGATTCTCATGCTCTATCTTCTTAAAATCTAATATTGACTGTACATGAATGTCAATTATTAATCTTTTATTGTCATATCGAGATTCTAGGGCTTTATACAAAGAGGTAAAAGTGTCAAATGAAAATGCAAATTCTTTAACTTTATTAGAGAGACAAGAATTCAAATAGTACAGTTTCTGCGTCTGCGTTAGTTGTTCATTTGACGTAATTAAATCATCGAATTGATTTCTAAAATTACTGAACTGTTTATAATTTCCCGAAAATGTGGGAAGTATTATCGGTGGGATCTTTGTCGGTATATTAAAAGTTTCAGTTTCGTTTTTGGAATTTGAAGTCACAGAAGGAGGTTTACAAGAATTAATTAAGGTTTTAATTCTTACCTCCAAATCCTCGAGGCGGACATCACATTGTTCCAATTCTTCTTCAAGATCTGTTAATTCAGTTGCATCCGCATCATCCAGTTCAAATGAATTTCTTCTTATACTGATGACATTTTGCTGCAGCTGGTCGATTTTTTTCAGTTTCACTTCTAAGTCCATTAAACTTGTGTCTTCTGACACTTTATCCGCAAAGTTTTCAATTCTTGAAATACTTCCTTTTAGGGAAGTTTTTGCTTTGTTTAATTTAGTTATAGTATCCATGGTTCGTCTCACGATCGACAGGACCAGAAAATGGTCTGGCTTAAAATCCAGATTCCATTTGATAAAATAACGACGGACCAGTGTTGCCTTTTTCTAAATTATTTATTGACATCACACAAGACAACACAAAACATTAATATAAATGACAGTAAATTTTGTTATTGTGGGTTTCGATTCATACTTTAGCACAGTGATTACCCAAGTCCGTTATTGCCGAAATCCTGTCGCCGTCTCCCCGGGCTTCCCCTTGTTTACACTCATGATCACATGACCGGTTGGGAGCACGCATGCGCCAACACACATTTCTTTTAGATATTTAAGGACAGGACCTATAAATTTAGTTATTTTTTTATGTTTGTATAAAATATATTTTATTGTGAAAATCACAAAAAAAAAAAAAAAAAAAAAAAGGAAGAAAGAAAATAAGAAAAACAGCATCTTTGCCGTAATGAAATATTCGGGGAAATTAAAAGCTTCTTGTTACGACAGAGAAAGATGGAAAATTTAATTTGCTTCTCAAATGCTATCAACGAAAGGGAAAACCGCAGAAGTTTCATTCCGTCATCGAAATGGCGATCGCTCAACAATACCAAGAACCAGATTCATACCACTAATCCAACATCTTCTCATTTTTGTGTTCATGGTACTTTAAGAGGAATTAGTAATAAATTAAAGGTACAAAATATAATATGTGTACAAAAATTATCTTTCATGCCAAAGGAAAAAAAAATTGAATCCAAAATCTGTAAAATAAATTGCAATATTTCAAATTGCACAGTAATAACTAATTAATTTGTTGGGCTTCGTTCTAAATTTTTTAATGGCTGTAAAGTACTGGCCGATCTCAGATGTGTTAATAGATCCTTTGTAAAATAACTGAATTTCGTAAGTGCATTTCATTTTATATTACGTATACGTATAATATAATAATAAATATTTCCTTTTGTATGTACATACTTGTTTACTTTTGATGAAACTTATCTTGTATTTATCTATTTATTCGCAGCAATGGCTGGAGTTCACCGTAAGTTGTATTTGGATTTTATTTCCAACCTGCAGTATTTTATGAAGAATCATTCTTTATTTTATTATGAATGTAATGTATACAAAATGCTTACCTCGAGACAGTTAAAAGAGCTATTAAAGTAAAGGAAGTTAAGAAGCTTATAAAGAAAGATGTCTTACTTAGAATAAAAAAATTTGAAACATTTTCATAATCCCTCTTCTTTTAGAAATTTTTTGCAGTTATTTTTCTGTTTTTAATAAATTTTAGAGAATGATAAAATAAATCTGAGTTTCAAATATTTGTATTAGTTATTGGCTTTTACAGCAAGAGTTATATATATATGTTATTTTTTTAATTATTTTTATATTTTAATATAATATATGGAAAAAGAATTTAAATCTTACAAATTCTTTATAAAATAAGAATTTGAAATTTATCTGAGTATTGTAGTAGGAAGTCGAATTTTAAAATGTTAAACTGAATATATACTCATTAAATCTATCGAAAACTTTCTTTTATGTATGAAAAATAAATGATTGTGTATTTAATAAAATTTTTACATATAAATAAATATTTGTGTATCATTTATTTCGCAGATTACAAAGTTAATGGTAATGGAGGAGGTCATGGTAAGGATTTAAATGCATTTGTATGTTTTTTTTAAAAATAGATTAAAACACCAAATTTTATTAATTAAAATTCTAAATGATGACTTCAATCACAATATCATTATTTGAAAATAAGTTTTCCTTATTTATATTAGTAAAGTAATGTTGCATGAATGGGTTGTGATATCAATATGTTTAAACAAATTTAAAAATACGCATAGCTATCCTTAAATGAAATAATTCTCTCTGATGAAATATGGCTAAAACAATGTTATAACTAAGACCGTTACGGCAATAATTTCTAGGATTAATTGTTTATGGAATATATTTTTATTAACATATTTTTATATGGAAAAGTTATTATAAAAATAAACATAAAATGTGTATTAAATATTTTTAATTCAAAAATTAACTTGAAATTTAATGGTAAATTTCATTATTGATTCGTATATGATATTAATAATAAATCTTGAAGTATGAAATATTGATTTTACTTAAAAAAACCAAATAAACTAAAAATGAAATGAAAAATTTAAATTCATATTCGAGTATGCAGTGAAACATGAATGAAGCAAAATAACTTCTGATCATGTGCCATGTATTAAATTTCTGATTTAAAATTATTGTTGGTAAAAAAGTCCGAGACAAAATGGTTTGTAAATTAACGAATATTAATCTGTTCAACAAGAAGCCTCAAAGATTAGAAAATAGAGCATAAGTTTGGATAAAAGTTTTAACAATTCTATGTTGTTAAAATATTTGTCTTAGAATGTGTATGAATTTATAAACATTCAAAGAAAGTTTCTAATTTTAAGTTTTATTGAAAATACAATACCAAAATGCTTGAAAGCCCTAAAATTAACAAAAATACTTTCTTCAATTTGCATCAAAAAATTATGTTATTACCAGTTTATCATAAGAAAATGTTATTTAATTTTTTTCTTAAACTAGTGAATATGCATTGCATTCAAAATGGATTCATTTATGAGTTTTAAATATTCATAATTTTGAATATAAAATATACAAAATAAAAAAAAACTTATAATGTTTATTTTATTAAATCATTCTTCCCAATACAAATTTTCTAAGCTAACCAAATTATTAATTAATTGGCATCTTTTCTTTTTCTTAAGTGCATGGAACTGGTAAGTGCAAAAAAATATTCTAATAAATTTATCTTTATTCCAACTAAATATTTTTTCCATTTTAAAAATTACTAAAGGTTTAGATTTGAAATAAAATGCCAATTAGTAACGAATTAGTTTAATTTCTAACGAATATACCATTCGTTAGAAAATCAAACAATATCTAAAAAAATTATCATTTTAAAAAATTATCCTATAGAAAATATAATCTCTTTTGCAGAGAAATTATTTAATCATTCACAATTTCTTTCTAGAAAAATAAAAGCATTTTCAAATCTTTGTGTGTAAAACAAATTTAACTTTCCAAAATCTTAAAATCCAGAAGAAAAACATTAAATGTTTCAGAAAAGTATTAGACTTTGAATTTAAGAGACTAATCATTGAAATATTAAAGTTAATAAAAATATATTTTACTATATTGTATATTTTTGTAAAAATGTATTTAATTTGTGATATAATTCTTTTTCAATTCAAACTTTTTTGGAAACTTTCAGTTCCTGGTACATAATGATTATCGAATTATTTTATTTTTATAATATATTTTACACTATTTTGTTCTAAAATATTTTTTTTTAAATTTTATTTTTACATTCTTTTAAATATTCCATTCTTTCCAATATTTAGACTCAGCCCATCATGGAGGAAGTAAGAACTATTTATATTTTTTCAAAGAATGATCTTTCAACAACTTTAAGTTTTCGCTTGAAAAGATACCTAAAGAAAGCAACGAAATTCGCTATCAAATTTTCAGTATTTCTGATTAATGTTCTTGTCCTTGTATGTTTAGATAATCCGCTGAGAGGAAATAAAAAAAATTCATTTTAATACAAATTTTCCAAAATTATAAAATTTTTAAAAGCATTGCTTAATTCTGAGAAAATTAGTATTCACTCAAAATAGCTGTTATCTAAACATTATTTTCAAAATAATCAAAAGAGAATATCAACATTTTCAAGTGATAACTAACAGGCGCGAAAGGAAACGCAGTTTACGATCTTTTATAGGACATGCATAGATTTCGATTAAATATACTTGGTTTCAAAACACAAATAATAAATCATTTATGTCTACATTAAAAGAATTATATAATTGGAAATAAAGAAGAAAGTAAACAGGCGAAATCAATCTATTTTTTAAAAGCCATTATTTAAAAAAGACATACAATCAATGTTATTTAATGTATTAAAAAAATTCATTTTTAATTTAATATGTTTTACTTTCTTAAACAATAAATAATTCCAAGTTAATCCCATTCATAGAAAGGTTATGTTTTAAAATTGCTTCTAAATATTACATACAAACAATTTATTTTTAAGAAAAACTTAACTTCTATTTATACTATATTTTAATTCAATCAAATTTTGTTTTATATATTATATTATAAAAATAATTTTAAAATGATCAATCTCACGTTCTATTTTCTTCATATATGCACTTAAGGAAGAATTGCCTGAATAAATAGTTGCAAGTTTATTTAGATTAAATTTTTCATTTAATATCCATATTTATTATTATCAGAGATTGCAATATTTAAAATTAAAGCAAGAATTTTAAAAGTAACAATACTCAAGAGTATGAGAATAATTCAGCTTAATAACTAAAATAAAATAAAAACATCAAAAGAATGTGAAATTAATAAATGTGTTTATAAAATAACTGCAAATTCGAATGACTCATTTCGATTACAGTATACTGAGGCGACTTTTGAACATTGTCAAGTAATATCGTTCTCAAATGCAGCTTACTTAATGAATCTTTCTCTCTAGTTTCTATTTCTCAAAATAATTTGAAACAATGTTTCATTTCCAACAATTCTAAGCAAATAATAAAGATGAAAAATTTATCTAAAAATTTAGAAACACATAGAATTTCCAAATGATATCGTGATCAAAATAAACTAACTGCATTTTTTGCATAATATTTGTCAATTTTTCGCTGCTGTACAGAAAATTATTAATTAAGCATATAATAAACATTTTGAATATTGTAAATTTTCTAATTTCGACAAAAAATGGTATAAAGTGGAACAAAAGAAAAATAAAGATTTCTTCAGTTATGTTTCTTTGATTAATAACTAGCCATTTCTCAAAATTAAAAATGTAATATTTTTTTAATTATAACATTTATAATAAAAATGAATTCTAGATTATAAGGAATTTTTAACATAAAATCATATTTAAAGATATTTCTAATGTCCATAAATTTGTTGTTAAGTGCAATTAGAAAAGGATATGGTGCAGTTTTTAAGTGGTTCAAATAGAGTTCGAAATATATTTAAAGGGTGAAGAAAAGAACTCTAACCAACTAACTAATAAATTCTTTAAACGTAGATCCCTTTTGATAAGTAAAGTTTTTTGTTTTTAAAGTTTAAGTTTTTTATAACTCATAAAGTTCATATTCTGCTTTATTTGAAATGCAGTAAATGTTATACAATACACAATGCCATTATTTTGTTCACATTTTAAATAATTGTATTTCAGGTATCTTTGATAGAGTTGCTAGTGACATTAATGGTATTTTCGGTTAAAGAAATAAATTGTATAAGATGAAGACGATACTGTAAAAAAAGATGTATGATATTTCATATTTTAAAATAAAATTTATTCCTGCATTTACAGTTTTATTTATTAATTAAATTGTTCAAGCTATTTATAATATATTCATGAAATGACACTTGATCTTACAATAATAAATAGAAATAGAAATTTACCCTTACTCATTTCTCCTTTTGGAAAATAACCGCTGCCATTGGAGAATAGCCTTTGTTGGTGGAATCTCTGCTTACGGATACAAGTTCAATTATTCCTTTGAAAAAAGCCATCTAATAAGATATATTACTTTGTCTATTAGAAAAATAACAAAACAAATAATAGGTAAGAACCCTTTGCCCTGATTTCATTACATAAACTAAAAAAATGCTCCTAATGTTTCACTTAATGTAAAAATACAATCATGAGACAATATTTTTAAAATTATGTGCATTGATTTTTTGAAACAATTATAGAATTAAGAAGTTCTTTTGTTTTAATATTTTCATTGTCTATATACTAACCAATCCTTTTGGAATCAATAAAAATTCTAAAATAAATGTACATGTTTTTGAAAGATGGAATGCGACAATTAAGGCAATAATTGCTAAAAAGAAAGAAAAATATTTTTAAATTATTAATTATCAATTCTATGCGTTGAACAAAAAAATAATTTATTTGTATTTGAATAATTTATTTTGATTGAACATTGAACATTAAAATCAATTTTTCTTCTCAGTTTTTTTTTTTTTTTTTTTTTTTTTACTTAACTGTGAAACGACGTATTTTAAAATTAATATATTGTCAATGAAGGTGATTAAAAATTTTATCTGGTGATATCTCATTCAAAACTGAAGTCTTTTTAATTTCAGAATAAAAAAGGATATTGATAACAATAATAATATATATATGTTTAAAATTGGTCTGATTAATCTGAATTATCATGATTCAATTATAAAAAATAAGATATCAATTAATGTAGTTAATTTTTTCCTGAAGAAATCAATGGTACAAAATTTGCACCTAATGCAAGAAATAGATTATTTTTAATACGACAGGAGCAATTATTATGAAACTGGATCAACATAAATTTCGTTTTTCATTTAATAACAGTAATGATAAAGGAGACTATATCATTCGTATGTTTGAAAATCAAATTTCATAAATAAACATGGATGCAGAATATTTTTATAGAAGATTTTCCACACTTGAAAATTACCCCTAACATATTTAATTACGTATGAGAAAAATAATATCTGACATAATAAAATCCATTATGTTTTCATTTTTTTTTTAATTTTTATATTTTTTAGAATTTGAATAAGAATCTGGAAACAAAATAAAATTGCAGAAAATTGTGTTTAAACTTTTTTTTTTCGTTTTTTATTCTCCGAAAAGAAAATAACAGGTTAGATGTTTTGATATTCAGGTATTATATTTATAAAAGAAAATATTTAAATAGTTTAAAAATTACTGGCTAAATGCATTTTATTTTACTTTCGATGGAAGCCTCAGTGGTGAAAATGACGAGTTTGGGAGTATTAAAATTCATTTTTCATTTACGAATTCCATCATCAGTGGCAATTTCGTATAAATGATCATAATATCTTTAGTTTGCACTATTTGTACAAAATAATATAGCATGGTGGCCAATAAATTGTTATCATTGAATGCCATAGTCTGGACTAACGATTTAATTTCCTTTTAAAGTGCTTTCATATGCGTTGATATGATGAAGCGATCAGTAAAGGTTTCAAAAAGATGTCTTTGTAAAAACTTGAAAAAACACATTCAAAACTGAAAAGATAAAAATTAAAACAGAAAGATATATTTTATAAAAGAATTAATATTACATATATTTATTAGTAATCTGGGAATAATGAAAACATATGCAAAATCATATACGAGGTATTTAATTTATATTTAGTAATCTGCATTCTGGTATCAGTATTTCGTTTATCCTCCAAACATGCAATTTATACAAAAATATGCAAATTTTTTAAAGATGCACATTAACATGCATTAAACAGGCTCCTCCAAGATTTGTTTTAGAAAATATATCATTTAAAAATTGTCCTAATTGGTTTTTCATAATACCTGAACATAAGATTTACATAAAAGAAACTCCATTTCATTGCTAAAAATTTTAGATAACGTTAGCAAATATTTTCAATGAACAATTTTTATTTTATTTCAGATGTAACACAGTACTACGAGTTATAAATATGACCTATGACTTCTTAATTACATACTTTCAGCAATAAAATTATTTTTTATTTATTTTGTATATACATTTTTGAAGTAATTTAAAATATTGAATAGTTCATATTGAAATAATTTAAAATTTATGTTTTTAAAAAACTAGAAAAACAAAATTCGGGAAAGTTAGGACAATTCATAAAATACAAAACATTTATATTAGAGTGTAGAATTCGAAATACTTTTTTCAAAGAAACCTTGATTTCTTTTTTTTAACAATAATTTATATCTTAAATAAATTTTAGAGCCTCTATAAATAACTGATTTGCGAAATTTCGTTAAAGGATATAATAGGGAATTAGTCTTTACTGTTAATATATAAAATTGAATAATCTTACAATTGAAGATATGTAGTCATTGAATATTGTTTTTATATACAATGACTAACCGAACATATGTAATTGAGAATTTATTAAAATATTCATGAGAAATTTATATTTGTCTACTACTTATTTTGAAGGAAAAGAATTAGTTTCTCATGAATTTATTCTAATAATAACTGGTGAATATTTTTATCAAGCAAGTGCACGAACAATGAATAAAAAACTATTGTTTTCGGGCATTTTGAAATTATAAATATGAAATTTGTTTTAATTGAAATTTTATAAAACGACACAATTTAAATTTCAGATATTTTATAATTTTTCCAATTAAAATTTATTAATAATTATTAATATTTCTTTGAATTAGCTGTCGTCAGTTTCAATGTTGAGTGCATTCAATATTCTGATATAATTCTCTTTAATTCAATTGAATAATGTTTTTTAGAAATAATTTAAAATATTGAATACTTAAATTTAAAATAATATGATTAATAACGATTTTGGTGCTATCAAATTTCAAGATTCTCCACATGATCCTGGTAAAAAATTTTAAAGCATTTAAAGAATTTTGAAAAGTACTAATTTAGTTAATAATCTATATTTCGAAATATAGAGTTTAATTTCAATATTGTGTATTCAAAATATATATTCACAACTCACATATATAAAATCAAATTGAATATATTATGATACGAATTATTAAGGAAGTTTGAAATGCAAATAAGTCTACTTAAATGAAAAAGTTATTTCTAGTGAAATAAAATTAAATCTATTGATAGGTTCAGACTTTAATTACATTAAATAATTAGATTAACTGCATAATTTAGTAGAAGACATGCGCAAAAATTTAATTATAAAATTTAGGCAAAAACACCATATTCTTACTCTGGTCTTTCCAACATAAGTAAAAATTAAAATATTAACTACGTACTTTCAGCAATATAATTATTATTGATAATTATTATAACCAAATAATAATAAATAACTATTATAACAAAAATAATTGCATAATCTTATTAGAAAGAAATTGAAACATAACTTTTATTTAGAGAATGTACAAAGAATATCTATATTAACTATGGGAAACACCTACTAGCGAGATTTGAGAGTAAAAATGCCACATTATAAAAAAATGCAACACTAAATCATAAATCTGAAAATTTTAAAATTATGGAATATAATTTTAAAATTCATGAAATTGCTTCATAAAATTAGAAAAATCTAAATATTTGTTAGACGAAGGATTATTTTATTCATAACACAAACATAAAAGTGATATTATGTTCTCATCTTTTTAAAAAAATATTTTCTTCTATAAGTGTAATTCGTGAATTTCTAAAGAAATCCTGTTTCACAAATGATTAATGTAAAAGGATTGTTGAAAGATGTACAATTTAAATTTTCCTAATAAGAAATAAAATATGTACCTACATTTGAAATATCGAAATTTATTTAAAATTTTTCACAATTTATAAAATATTTGGAAAAAGATATTTGGTTCTTCAATATCATTTAATAAAACATAAAATATAATGTTAGTTGGAAGAATTTTTCCTTATAAATTCTAATACATGTTTAAGATAAAGAAACATAGTTACCTTATAATTATAAACCTTTCATTATTGCTACTGTTACCTATGGAAAAACGTAAATGAGAATTAATAAATAAGAAGCTATTACTTTCATTTGAAAACTCAATAGCATGACATAAAAAAACACTTAATACCTTTGGAATTGTTATCAGAATTAACGATCCCTTAAATATTTGAATATTTATGGAATGCATTTAAATTTTTTTTTCTCTCAGGCGAGGCGAAGTGTGCAAAAAGAAAATATTTTTATCATCAAAAAATTTGAATTCAAAATTTGTAAGAATCCCCACATTTTCAGATTTCGTGAGTTAGAAGTTTGTGAAGAAGATAACTCGAAAAGATTTTGAGCTAGGAGAAATCTTTGAAGCCTAAATTTGCAGATAAATACAAAAAAAATGATTAAAATACTTTTAGATGAAATTAGTGTCCAAATGCAAGTGAACTCTATATCTACAAAAAAAATATCTAGCTAGAAGTTATTTTGTAGCCAATTATCATTTCTAAAATAAAGATTCTAATGAAACTCTGGACGAAATTTGTCATATGGTAGTCTGTGTGTTCCATCCGTGCATTCACGTTTATATAACAGAGAAAATTCGAAAGCGCATTGAATCGAATAAATAAAAGTTGATACGTGATTATTTGTCTACAGTTATAGTTTTATGTAAAATTTTGATTTTAATCTGTTGGGAAAAGGGCGACCAACTACATTTTCTGGTATTTCGTATAATACATTTTCTGGTATGAAATACAGAATAACAGTGCAGCGGCCAAGCAAGCGATAAATGACTGTTGTTGTTTGGACAAATGCTCTCCGAGACAGGCTAGACAATTAGATTTTATATCTCAGTTTACCACCGATATTCACCACATAAAAGGCTCTGAGAATATATTAGCAGATGCACTTTCGAGAATATACGCAATAAACATGCCAAATCCCATAGATTATAACGAAACTGCACAAGCGCAACAAATTGATTCTGAATTAAAAAATTTAATCGATAATTCTGAAACATTACAATTTAAAAGAATTGCTTTTCCAAATAGCGAAACTCCCATTTATTGTGATGTATCAACAGGTACAGCTCGACCTTATATTACTGAATCATTTCGTCAACAAATTTTTGCATCACTTCGTAATTTATCTCATCCTAGCATTCGCAGCACTACAAAATTAATTCGATCGCGTTTTATTTGGCCTTCCATTCGAAAAGACTGCAACAATTGGGCTAAGCATTGCATCCCGTGTCAAAAATCGAAAGTAATTCGCCATACTAAAACCCCAGTAGGAAAATTTGTAGACCAATCACAGAGATTCGAACATATGCACCTGGACCTTGTAGGCCCTCTACCTCCTTCTCAAGGAAACTATTATTGTTTAACAATGATAGATAGGTTCACGAGATGGCCAGAAGCCGTACCAATTCCAGACATGACAGCACAGACAGTAGCACAAAATGTTTTTAAGCACTGGATAGCCAGATTTGGTTGTCCTGTAAGAATCACTACTGACCAAGGCAGACAGTTTGAGAGTGATCTGTTCCGTGCTCTCTCTCAGTTACTAGGAATTAAAAGGATAAGATCTTCTCCTTATCATCCTCAGGCCAATGGCATGATCGAAGAGTTCCACCGCCCATTAAATGCAGCTTTGAAAGCCTACAACACAGATCAGTGGTCTGCAGCACTGCCCACCTTGTTACTCGGATTTCGGTCCGTCTTCAAAGAGGATCTGCAAGCGACGACAGCTGAGCTGGTATATGGCAAGTCTCTGCGACTACCAGGAGAATTTTTTGATCCAACACCTGGAGACGCATCACCCAAGCAGCTCGTGTAGGACTTAAAACGCCATTTTACAACGATGAGACCAGTTCCAACGTCCTGTCATGGCCAAAGAACAATCTTTGTACATCCTCACCTCAACGTGTGCTCACATGTATTTGTGAGACGCGACGGTGTACGCAGACCCCTACAAGCACTATATGATGGACCATACAAAGTTCTTGTCAGGCGACAAAAAACGTTTGATCTCGAGATTAAGGGAACTTCCCATACCATTTCTATAGACCGTCTGAAACCTGCTTTTATAATTCCTACTGAGTGTTCCAGTATACCACCAGCCAAGCAAGAAGCAAGTTCCACTACTAAGTGTACTAAAACACTTCCAGCAAAGGCATCCATCACCGTTCCAGCAAGACAAACAACTCGCACAGGGCGACAAGTTCGACCCCCACGTCGTTATGTCCATTTCCAATGAGACTGCGGAGGGAGTGTGCAGCGGCCAAACAGGCGATAAATGACTGTTTGTTTCGCCAACTGGCGATAAGCATCAATCATACCTATGGAGATGAACTTTACTCTCCAACGAATCCGAGTGACTCACTTCCTGCCTTCGCCGGCTTGCTCCGAACTTGTGCCTCGTACTGGTCGATGGAATTACGGCCAATGTATCATGATCTATATTTGTTAATTTAATTTGTAATTAAAGTTTATTTTGTTATCTACATGGCTGGCAGTTTTCATTAATTAGAAATGTTTTAATACTTTAATTTAAAGTAAATTTGGAATACGTGTTAAACCACGCACCAAAACAATTTTCTTTTCTACACTACTCACATGTAAAATATACAAATTTCTACACTCTTGCGGAGCTCATTGACTTGCAAAGGTACATAATTTTACTTGGTGAAAGGGATGACATACTTCTTAAAGAGTATAAAAAAAATGTCAGGAATAATATTCTCGCTGATTCGTTTAGTTACTAGACGTGTCTTCGATCCGACTTATACATCATAATAATTCAAGTATTAAAAAATAGCTGAAATTAAAAACTTACGATTCTTAATGTCCTATTTCATGCAACTGAATTCATTTTATGAAATTACAAAAAGAAATTCTTAAATAAAAAATATATATTTATTAAATATTAAAGCGACATAATTTATACCAATTGGTATTAGTAATTTTTATGTCTCTTCATTGGCTGCAAATCATAAATAATAAACTAGAATTTTACAGAAAAACGAAAGAATTCATATTGTCTTTCCGAATTTTAAAACATTAATTTCAATTTTCTGCTCCATTATTTGAATTTTTAAAGAATGTGGCATCTTATATTTGAAATTTAAATCCACTAATATATCTTGTAATGAACCATTATTTAATTAGCACATATTTAATCGAAACACATATAAACTTTATATAAAAATTAACCATGTATAAATATTCCAATTGTGTATCTACATGAAATGCAGTAATCATTTTCAAGCTGAAATTGCACTATTCGTGATGGACTTTTTCGCAAGTTAGAGTACATATAATTCAGTTTCCCATAAATCACCTTCTTATTATAGTAGAAGTAAACTTTTTAATAAATAACAAAGAAATTACGAATGATTTATTGATATCCTTCTATTTCAACTTTTCGAAATTAAAATTCTGTCGTATTATATATTTGAGAGTGAAAAAAAAAGGGGGGGGGGGTGAATAATTTATATACATATAACAAATTTACTGAATGCCGTAAAATTCGCTTCTGACTACTTTAGTTTAATTTATTCTGCAAAATGCAGATACAAACATCTTCTCCTTTCATCCTTCCTATCACCCTTATCTTGGCGAATTAAACCCATCCTAACGCATGTGCAAAAGCACGCAGGCAAATGTTTTGAACTTTGTTCTAAAATTTTGGATTTCAGTTTCAATTTTATTGAATTAAATTAATCAAAAAAAGAACAATTGTTTTTGCTTGAAACAGCTTATTGAAAATATTAATTTTGTGCAATATTGCAAACCATGCAATTAAACTTAAAATAAATGTATTTACTTTTATTGAATGTGATAGACTTTTAGCTTTAGCGTTTTCATAGTTATTTGTATCAATAAATTCTTTTAGGACATTTCAGGTTTGTTTAAACTATGTATACACTGTTTTAATCGAATATATTTTGGTTTCCTAACAAGTATCGCATAATAGTTGAATGTTTTTGTACAATTTACCATCTTTTTATAGATGAAGAAAATAAGACATATAGAAGTTACAGCATCCAAAATTTTTTTTACAATATATACTATTGGAAGCGGCATCACAAATAAATAAATTAAAAGAGTATGAGAAGAAAGGCAAATAAATTGCTTTCGGGTTTAAAGGAGTTATTCTAGATTTTAAGCCTTTATATTTCCCTTTCATGTTGCTACCATTGACGCATACTTGTCCTCTACATTTCATAACATCAAGCTCATTTAACATTTCCAATAGAGTTTTTTCTAGTCGTTATCCAGTCACATCAGTTATTTCAATAAACCCTATAAATAATTCATTTATAATTAATATTTTAGCTTCAAAATTTTCATGCCTATTAATGACTGAAATTTCTTCCTTGTAAATATCAGGAGTCCAATCCATTTGGATAATATAGAAGGTGGTGGTTTTTATATCGCCTTTAATTTTGTTAAGGACTGCATTTCCTAACGCAGAAATGATTTGTTTTTGTAATGTGTGTGCTAAATGATGCACAATTATATTTTTCGATTTAAAAAAAATTTCATATGATCTATTAGCACAGAGTCGAATTTACTTAACAGTTCGAATAAAGGCAAAAAAAAAAAAATCCTATTATTTCAAGGGTTTTTCGAAGTGGATGATTATTACTTGCTAAAATTAGAATCACATCTACAGTTCTTTGAAATAGTTGTTTAAGTCATTGCATTTTCACATTTACAGGTAACATGATTTGTTTTATAAATAATCGAATGTAAATTTAATCGTTTAGTATTTCTTTCCAAGCAATAAGCAAGTTAAAGCGATCAATAAAACGCTTATTGTCTTGAATTAAAATTGATATATTTCTCTTGTTGTTACAGCCACCTACAAATCGTGTAGATTTTCCATTTCTTGCTCATTCGGAAAAAAGTATATAACAACAACACCGTGTCTTGATTTTTTGAATAAATTAACAAGCTACTAAGCTGTGTTGCTTTATTTGCCGTTTTTTTAAAAGTTGTATAATTACCTTCAGCATTCTTAGCGGGAACTCCTTTGCCATATAGAATTTTTTCGCTTCTAACGCAAAACATTCTAAACTTATCAGTGATAATACTTGCACATTTACCTGGATTATATTCTGATTCGACGGTATCTGTTCCTGTACACCTATGGTTCATCAACGGATTTCACAGTTTACACAATTTTATTGCAAGATTGAGAGCAGTTTCTGTGTAACTTTCTCCTCCAGTTTAAGCTTGAATTGTAACTTCTGAAGTCGAATCAATTTCATTGCCAGAATTACTTCGTAGAAAAGAAAACATATGTACTTATGACTAATTGGAATTCAGCTTTTTTTTTCCCTTGCTAATTTTTTTTTTTTTTTTTGGACATCCGAACTGATAATTTTCTTATATGGACTTGATTATATTTAACAATGTCAAATATTTTATTGTATTAATTTTCAAAATACAACATGCAATCTAACCTAGTAGGTAAGGTAAAAGACCGTAAATTTACATAAAAGTTTATAATATGTGGCACACTATCACTAAACTTTATAGCACACTAGCACTAAACTCTGTCTGTAAACTTCATATATTTCCAAACTCGTCGATTTCTCAAGCTAACTTTCTTCCTCTCTTCTTTCCATCGAAGTATAATCGGTCAAAACATTATTTTAGCTCTTGATCATGTTGCCCCCCCCCCTCTTCAATCACGGAGACCGGTGCCTAGTATCCTCTGCACCCCCCCCCACCTCCCAAAATGGCCGGTCTCGTTCATATATTTAGATGTAAATGTAAGAATATCTAGACTGTAAAGATAAGGTTCAGCTTTTGTAAATACTACTTATATCTTCGAAAATATGAATTATTTAGTTCATAAATAAATCATAAGAACTTCACATTCCAGATGCCTCAATCAAACTACAAGCCTCTTAATTAATTAAAACTTAACCTCTTATTCAATCAAAAACAAAAATATATATTATATTATCTTATACTCCACGTAAAACCAAATTTAAAAAGATTCGTTTTACAACTAATAATAAAAAGTAATGAATTTATGGGGGTCATATCAAAAAAAAAATTAAAAATGTCTTTGAGAAATCATGTTGAGCTATTACAAACAAATTCGAATAATTGAATCAAAAGCAGGAGTGTGCTTTTAATTTGCTTGAATTATAAATACTATTAAGTTTTAGTTATACCCAGAGTGCAATTTAGATGAAATATTGAAATTTTTCTCATGAAGAAATATATCCCACATTGATTAATTGCATAGGAATCAAGCTTCATGATAGCAATTTTTCGAGACACAGAGAAGGGATAGATTTAGAAATTCATGAAAACTGCCGAATATTTTCGAAAGTGATGCTATTTCCATACTGAAACACATCTTACACCTTCAGATTATAATTTATATATGTATAAAATCTATTTAATTCGTAATAGTTATAATCAATGATGTTCTAACTATCTTATTGATTAGTGATAATAAAATAAATCAATTTTTTTTTTGTTGTTGAAGAGGCATAGAACGTCTATGCATGTGGAACAAAAATGAATTTCTGAGAAAGATGGTGCATTTTTTTTCAACAAAATGGAATGCGCATCATAATTAAAATTCATTTATTGTTTCAAATTAGTTCCATATTTCAAACGGAAAAAAACCCTATCTCGACCCTCGCGATAAAAGTGTTAAGAATCGAGTAAATGTTTTTTTTTTTTTTTTTTTTGAAAAAATTACACAAATAAAAATACATAAAAAATATATAAATTGCTAAAAATTGGTAGTGCACATTTGAACACAGACGCAAATAAATTTTATCTTGAATTATGGAAATATATTGTGCTTTTATTTCCTTGGAATGTGCATCATAATAACCCTAGTAGGTAAGGAAAATGGAATGTGCATCATAATAACCCTAGTAGGTAAGGAAAATGGAATGTGCATCATAATAACCCTAATATATATATATATATATATATATATATATATATATATATATATATATATATATATATATATATATATATATATATATATATAGAAGATGCTCTGCAATAATACAGAAAAAACTTGAGTAGAGAAAGAATTATGTCATTTCTCGCGCCTAAGGATTATTCATGGAAGACAAATTATCTCATCTCTCGAGATGAAAGTATTAGGAATCGAATAAATGGGGGTTTTTTTGTTGTTGTTGTTTTTTGAAAAAAAATACACAAATACAAATACATAAATTGCTAATAATTGGTATGCGTTTTTAGTAGCATATTTGAAAACAGACGCAAATAAATATTATCTTGAATTATGGAAATATATTGTGCTTTTATTTCCTTTCCAAAATAAGAATAGTGAAACTTTCTAAATTGAAAATTTGTTCTAAAAGGTTCGAAGGGATTTATCATTTAATCGTTTTTAATTTGTTATGATATCCATTAAACTTCTAATCAATAATTTGCAACAGACTTCACAAAAATTGATTTAATAATTATATTATGAATTAGAGGATTAAGTTTTAGAAAAACATATTTTTGAAATTATCTTTAACATATCAAGTAAGTTCTCTCATAGCAAATTAATATTTCAGAGATAGCATTTTCTTCAAATTCACTTAGATTAGAAACAAACTGCATCGTGTTTCGGCACTTTGTTATTCCTTCTATCATATATATATCAAATAAAATATAATAATGTTTGCAAAATAAATTACGAATATCAATATAATAAAATTTTTCAATGTTAGGTTTTGTGAGAAAGAAACGAATATTTATTTTATGGTACAAAATAATGAATTCTGAAATCAATTTATTTGAATTGATATCAATAAAATATTTTCAATAAAATGTTTTATCATAAAACATTGAGAATACATCATATTTGAAATTCAATATTAACCTATATTGTGAAGCTTTATGTGTCATCTATGCCTTCAGATTCGCAGAAAAATAAAAAATGATAAAAAAAAAATTTAAAATGTATTGACTTACTCAAAATGTCAATTTAATAAGAATTCCCCTATTTTTATATCATATTTTCTTATATTACCTTATCTTGATTTTGATATAATATAATTTAAGAATTTTCCATTAAATAAAGTTTAACTGCCTTTTTCTTTATACTTCAAAGAACTGTATATAAGCTTTGTAAAATCCTTCAATGGTGCCTTGTTTTAGTTAAAGTCTCAGTTCTACAATGAAGGCAATATTCGCTCTGTTTGTGATTGTCGCCATCATTGGAATGGGTATACATTTTACAACTTTCATTTAATTGGTGTAAATTTCTCTAAAGATATTTTGTTATATTATGCTAGAGTTACGTCTTTGCAATTGCTTATCTTTTTTAAATAAAATGGAAATCACTTAAATGCAAACGCTTGTACATTTTATTCGACAAGAAATTTTACATACCTGTAGAACATATATTATAAATAATTTTTAAGATTCAGAAGTAAATATCGGAAGTTCATGGGGGCAGGAAATAAGTTCTGCAATTTTTTTTTAATAACGGTCTTATATATAATAATTTCTCAACATGTGGAATTGGATATTTTTGCAATTAGCGTAAAAGGAGCATTATATATTGAACTTGACATTCTAATAATATATATCAAAACTTTAATTATTTAGAAACCTTCTACTTTCCTTATTACAATAATTGCATAATTAGGGCATTTCCTTATTCATTTGTCATAGATTTCCTTAGTAATAGTCTAAATTATTGTCTTTCTTTCTGCTAAAATGCCTAAATTTGCATGCTGCAAAGTTAGGAATTATTTGCTATTAAATGTTAAGGACTTCTATGCTCCTTTAAAATTTTTGACGGAATTTTATTCATTGAAAGTAAGTTGCAATTAAATTATTCTCCAATGACATGGTTGCAATAGATATGCATTTTCTTGTCTGCTTAAACTTTTTTTAAATATACAATTATTTCTTTGTGAAATGCATAATAAATGTTTCCTCTGAAATTCAGTGAAAATTTTAGTGCCAAACTGTGAGCAAATTACCACCTCCTTAAATTAAATAAGTTATTTCTTATATACATTGAATTGTTTAACATCATTAGGAAATCTATTCATACATTTAAATATTAAATTACATACATTTCCGAGTTCCGTCCAATTTCAAGAAATTTGAAAATAAAGTTTGCATGTAAACAATCACTTAGTAGAAAGGTCGCCTTTTGATAAAACCGAGAATTGAAAGTTAGCTCATTTATACTTAGGTCTTTTGGAATACCTTATACAGAACCATATCACACAGAAAACTCCCATAGAGCCACTAAATTACCAAAGACTCCTAAACTCCTACCGTAGTTTAGTCAAACCTATCCGTACGTATCAGGGTACAAATAAATTTAAAGAATGAATTTATATAAAATACAAGCCATGAAAAAACATTGAAAGAAATAAAATTGATTACAACGTCTAAGTAAAAAGAAATAAATTAGGAGAAAAGCAAGAGTAAAAAATACAAAAAATTCTTTCTATAATTATTCAATTGAATATTGTAAATTAGTCTTTAGTCTTTTACTATCAAGATGACAAAGTTCCTAATAAATTTGAATACGAATAAGATTTTCAGTGCTAATTCAATAAGGCACTTTTCAGGTTGAATATTCCGGAACTCACACTCTTATATAAGTACTAGAATTGTACTTACTACTTTCTTATATGAATATTATCATTCTTGTAAAAACAAAATTTAACCTTTTGAACCTTAAAAGCACCTAGATCAGTTGCGTGCTAATTTTAGTAAAACGTAGATAACTTTGGAATTGTTGACATTTTCAAATAAATAGTTCTTCTGTCTGCAATATTTGAATTCCAGCCATCTATTTGCCTTGAAATTATTTTTATCAGCTTGGCTTCCTTTATGATTTCAATTAAAAATTTATTGATATTAATCATACATTTTTTTAAGTTTGTAATTTTGTATGTTTTTATACTATGTCTTCCTTTTCATTTCCAACAAATCCCATATGTTTATTCTATATTATATCCCAAAAATCTTAAAATTCAATTTCATATCATTTTATTTCAATTCTTGTTTTAGCTTTAGCTTCATTACTATATATTATTTTTATCAGAAATGATTTTTTTTAACTTTTTTAGTTGTTTACAGTTCTTTTAGATTTTTAACGACAATACCTATAAATTTTGTTAATTTTTATGTTTGTATAAAAAACTTTTATTGTCAAAATCTTAAAAAAAGAAAATAAGAAGAACCACATCTTTACCCTAATAAAATTCCCGGGGAAATTAAAAGTATTTTGTTACGATAGAGAAAGATGGAAAATTTAATTTACGTCTCAAACACTGTCAACGGAAGGATAAACCGCAGAAGTTTAATTCCATCATCGAAATGATTATGACTTGATCTCACAACATTACCAAGAATCGGACTCATACCATTAATTCAACATCTTCTCATTTTTGTGTTCATGGTACTTTCAGAAGAATTAGTAAAAAATTAAAGGTGCAAAACAGAATATGTGTACAAAAATTATTTTTCATAACAAATTTAAAAAAATTAGAATCCAAAATCTGTAAAATAAATTGCAATATTCCAATTTGCACAGTTATAACTAATTTATTTCGTGGGCTTTGTTCTAAATTTTTTAATGGCTGTAAAGTATTGGCCAATCTCAGATGTGTTAATAGATCCTTTAAAATAACTAAATTCCGTAAGTACATTTCATTTTGTATTACGTATACGTATAATAAAATAATACGTATTTTATTTTATATGTGCATACTTGTTTACTTTTGATGAAACTTATCATGTATTTATCTCTTTATTCTCAGCAATGGCTGGAGTTCACCGTAAGTTGTATTTCGATTTTATTTCAACTCTGCAGTATTTTATGATGAATCATACTATATTTTATTATGTATGTAAAGTATACAAAATACTTACCTCGAGGAAGTTAAAAGAGGTATAAAAGTAAAGAAAGTTAAGACAGCTTATAAAAAAAAGACGTCTTATTTAAAATAATAAATTTGAAATATATTCATAACCCCTCTTCTTTAAGAAATTTATTGCAAGGATTTCTCTTTCCTTAATAAATTTTAGAGAATCATAAAATAAATCTGATTTTCAAATATTTGTAATAGTTATTGTTTTTTAACGTAAGAGTTATATATATATATATATATATATATATATATATATATATATATATATATATATATATATATATATATATATATATATATATATATATATATATATATATATATATATATATATATATATATATATATATATTAATTATTTTTATATAATATATGGAAAAAGAATTTGAATCTTACAAATTCTTTATAAAATAAGAATTTGAATTTTATCTAAATAGTGTAGTAAGAAGTCAAATTTTAAAATGGTAAACTGAATATATACTCAATAAAACTATCGAAAACTTCCTTTTATGTATTAAAAATAAACAATTCAGTATTTAATAAAATGTTTACATAAAAATAAATATTTGTCTATCATTTATTTCGCAGATTACAAAGTTAATGGTAATGGAGGAGGTCATGGTAAGGCTTTAAATGCATTTGTATGTTTTTTAAAAATAGATTAAAATGTCAAATTTTATTAATTAAAATTCAAAATACTGACATTAATCACAATATCATTATTTGAAAATATGTTTTCATTATTTATATTAGTAAAGTAATGTTGTATGAATTGGTTATGATATCAATATTATTAAACATATTTGAAAGTACGCAGAACTCTTCTTAAATGAAATAATTTTCTCTGATGGAACATGGCTAAAACAATGCTTAAACTAAGACCGTTACGGCAATAATTTCTAGGATTAATTGTTTATGGAATATATTTTTATGAACATATTTTTATATGGAAAAGTTATTATAAAAATAAACATAAAATATGTATTAAATATTTTTAATTCAAAAATTAACTTGAAATTTAATGGTAAATTTCATTATTGATTGTTATATGATATTAATAATAAATCTTGCAGTATGAAATATTGATATTACCTTAAAAAAACCAAATAAACTAAAAATGAAATGAAAAATTTAAATTCATATTCGAGTATGCAGTGAAACACGAATGAAGCAAAATAACTTCTGATTATGGGCCATGTATTAAATTTCTGATTTAAAATTATTGCTGGTGAAAAAGTCCCTGACAAAATGTTTTGTAAATTAGTGAATATTAATCTGCTCAACAAGAAGCCTCAAAGATTAGAAAATAGAGCATAAGTTTGGATAAAAGTTTTAACATTTCAATGTTGTTAAAATATTTGTCTTAGAATGTGTATGAACTTATAAACATTCAAAGAAAATTTCTAATTTTAAATTTTATTGGAAATATAATGTCAAAATGTTTGACAGCCTTAAAATTAACAAAAATGTTTTTTTCAATTTTCATCAAAAATTATTTTATTACCAGTTTATCATAAGAAAATGTTATTGGATTTTTTTCTTAAACTAGTGAATATGCATTGCATTCAAAATGCATTCCTTTAAGAGTCTTAAATATTCATAATTTTGAATATTAAATATACAAAATGAAAAAAAACTTATGATATTTATTTTATTAAATCATTCTTCCCAATACAAATTTTCTAAGCTAACCAAATTATTAATTAATTGGCATCTTTTCTTTTTCTTAAGTGCATGGAACTGGTAAGTGCAAAAAAATATTCTAATAAATTTATCTTTATTCCAACTAAATATTTTTTACCATTTTTAAAAGTACTTAAGGTTTAGATTTGAAAAAAATGCCAATTAGTAACGAATTAGTTTAATTTATAACGAATATACCGTTCGTTAGAAAATTAAACAATATCTAAAAAAATTACCTTTTTGTTCAACCAATTCAGAATTTCAACTGAATTTCAAATAATATAGAAAATATAATCTCTTTTTCCAGAGAAATTATTTAATCATCCACAATTTCTTTCTTGAAAAATAAAAGCATTTTCAAGTCTTTTTGTGTAAAACAAATTTAACTTGCAAAATCTTACAATCCAGAAGAAAAATTTTAAATGATGTAAGAAAGTATTAGACTTTGAATTTGAAAAAACTAATTATGGAAATGTTAAAGTTAAAAAAAAATATATTTTATTATTTTATATATTATTATAAAAAATTTATTTAATTTGTGATACAATTATTTTTAATTCACACTTTTTTGGAAACTTTCAGTTGTTGGTAAATAATGATTATCGAATTATTTTACTTTTATAATATATTTTACACTATTTTGTTCTAAAATATTTTTTTAATAATTTTATTTTTACATTCTTTTAAATATTCCATTCTTTTCAATATTTAGACTCAGCCCATCATGGTGGAAGTAAGAACTATTTATATTTTTTTAAAGAATGATCTTTCAACAATTTTAAGTTTTCACTTGAAAAGATACCTAAAGAAAGCATCGAAATTCGCTATCAAATTTTCAGTATTTCTGATGAATGTTTTTGTCCTTGTATGTGTAGATAATCCGCTGAGAGGAAACAAAAAAAATTAATTAATTTTAATACAAATTTTCCGAAGTTATAAAAGTTTTATAAACATTGCTGAATTCTGAGAAAATTAGTTTTCACTCAAATAAGCTGTCATCTAAAGATTATATTAGTTCATTATTTTCAAAATAATCAAAAGAGAATATCAACATTTTGAAGTGATTACTAACTGACGCGAAAGGAAAAGCAGTTTAGTATCTTTTATAGGATATATATATATATATAGAGAGAGAGAGAGAGAGATTTCGAATAAATATATTTCGTTTCAAAACGCAAATAATAAATCATTTATGTCAACATAAAAAGAATTATATAGTTGGGAATAAATACGATTTACGAAATAAATACGAAAATCAATCTATTTTTTAAAAGCATTTACTTAAAAAAGGCATTCAGTCAATATTATTTATTGTATTAAAGATATTTATTTTGAATTTATTATGTTTTTCTTTCTTAAACAATAAATAGTTTCATGTTAATATCATTCATAGAAAGGTTAAGTCTTAAAATTGCTTCTAAATATTACATAGAAACCAATTTATTTTTAAGAAAAAAATTAACTTCTATTTATATTGTATTTTAATTCAATCAAAATATCTTTTTTAATATTATATATTATGTTATAAAAATTTTTTTTAAAGGATTGATCTAACGTCCTCTTTTCTTCATATCTGCACTTAAGGAAGAATTACCTGAATAAATGGTTGCAAGTTTATTTAGATTAATTTTTTCATTTAATATCCATATTTATTATTAGCAAACATTGCAAATTTTAAAATTAAAGCAAGAATTTTAAAAGTAACAGTACTAAATAGTATGAGTAATAATTCAACTTCCGCTTAAAAACTAAAATAAAGTAAAAACATCAAAAGAATGTTGAATTAATAAATGTGTCTATAAAATATCTGCAAATTCGAATGACTGACTTCGATTAAAGTATACTGAGGCTACTTATGAACATTGTGAAGCAATATCGTTTTCAAATGAAGCTTACTTAATGGATATTTCTCTCTTGTCTCTATTCCTCAAAATAATGTGAAACAATGTTTCATTTACAACAATTCTAAACAAATAATAAAGATGAAAGATTGATCTAAAAAATTTATAAACACATAGAATTTCCAAATGATATCGTGATCAAAATAACCTAACTGCATTGTTTGCATAATGTTTGTCAATTTTTTGCTGCAGTATAGAAAATTATTAATTAAGCATATAATGAACATTTTAATATTATAAATTTTCTAATTTCGACAAAAAAGAGTATAAAGTAAAAAAAAAAAATAAATAAAGATTTCTTCAGTTATGTTTCTTTGATTAATAATTAGACAGTTCTCAAAATTAAAAATATAATATTTTTTTAATTATAACATTTTATATAAAAAAATTCTAGATTATAAGGAACTTTTACCATATAATCATATTTAAAGGTATTTTCATGCATCTAATGTCCATAAATTTATTGTTAAGTGCAATTAGAAAGGAATATGGTGTAGTTTTTAAGTGGTTCAAATAAAGTTCGATATATATTTAAAGAGTGAAGAAAATATATCTAACCAACTAACTAATAAATTCTTTAAACGTAGATCCCTTTCGGGTAGTTAAGTTTTTTGCTGTTACTGTTAAAATTCATGTTTTTTTTATAACTCATAAAGTTTATTTTCTACTTTGTTTGAAATGCAGAATATGTTATACAATAGAAAATGCCATTATTTTGTTCACATTTTAAATAATTGTATTTCAGGTATCTTTGATGCTGTTGCTAGTGGCATTAATGGAATTATCGGTTAAAGAAATGCATTATATAATATGAAGACAATACTGTAATAAAAGATGTATGATATTTCATATTTTGAAATAAAATATATTACTGCATTTACAGTTTTGTTTATTACTTTAATTGTTCAAGCTATTTATAATATATTCATGAAATGAGACTTGATTTTCCAGTAATAAATAGGAATATAAATTTACCCTTGCTCAATTCTCCTTTTGGAAAATCACCACTGACATTGGAGGAAAACATTAGTTGGTGGAATCTTTGCTTAAGGGTACTTTAACATAGTTCAATTATTCCTTTGAAAAAAGCCATCTAATAAGATATATTACTTTGTCTATTAGAAAAATAACAAAACAAATAATAGGTAAAAAACACTTTGAACTGATTTCAAAACATTAACTAAAAAAATGCTCCTAATGATTTCACTTAATGTAAAAATGCAATCATAAGACTGAAGGCAATTTCTCTAAAATTATGTACATTGATTTTTCAAACAACTATAGAATTAAGGAGTGTTTTTGTTTTTATATTTTCATTTTCTATATACTAACCAATCTTTTTACAATCAAAAAGAAAATTCTAAAAGAAATAAAAATTGAGTGATTAAAAATTTTAGCTGGTGATATCTCATTCAAAACTAAAATATTTTCAATTTCAGAATGAAAAAGGATATTGATAGCAATAATAATATATATAGTTTAGAAATTTGTCTGATTAATCTGAATTATCATGATTCAATTATAAAAAATAAGATAGCAATTAATGTAGTAATTTTTTCCTACAGAAATCAATAGTACAAAATTTGCATCTAATGCAAGAAATGGATTATTTTTAATATGACAGGAGCAATTATTATGAAACTGAGTAAACATATATTTCGTTGTACATTTAATAACTAAAATGATAAATGAGACTATATCATCCTTATGTTTGAAAATTAATTTTCATAATTAACATGGGTGCAAGATATTTTTATAGAAGATTTCCACACTTGAAAATAACCCCTAAGAGATTTAATCATGTAAGATAACGATTCTCAACCTGTGGGGCGCGCCTCCCTATTGGGGGATGAGATTACCCAAGAGAAAATATTGTTTTAAAAAAAATTGATTAACTGACTGAAAGGAAAGCCCACATACACATAGGAAACAAAATACATTTCGACATATTTAATAATTTATTAAAGTAAAACAACTTACTTAATCAAAACATACTAAATTAAAAACAAATTTAATAATTATTAGTGACTTTCTTGTGCCTGTCTTGCAAAGCAAAGTTTTTCGAAGGAAGGCTTAATATTAGAAATAGCCATTCTCAGTTTTGTTTGTATATTTTGTCTTCAAAGAAGCCACAGCAGAATATCCAGTTTCCCAAAAGTTGGTTGTTGAAAATGGTAATAGTATGTGAAACGCACTTGTTTTTAGTGCAGAAAAATCATCCTTACTCCTGCCCAAAATGATAATAGCGATTTATTACTAAATTGTCTTTTAGTTTCGTCACTTATTGTGAAGTTTATGAATGTTTCTTCCTCATCAATTGAGAGTCCTTCGGAGTCTTATTAAATGGATCCCTAACCCACTCTTAACTTACTATCAGTTTGTCTTCAGCAAGAAAATACTTTTTAAAATTCTTTGCCAGCATGACTAAAAGATTTTCAATGGTTACAAAAACAACTTTTACATGTTCTTCCTCAGCCTTGTAAGTTTTAGTACAATCATCCTCATTTGCAAACATTGTTAGGTTTTTTTGCTTTAAACTTCTGCTCCACAATTCCAATTTTCTACAAAAAGCATTAATTTTATGACTCGTACCCAACATAAAGTGGGTAAAAAAAGTTTCCGTACGCAGCTATGACTGTTAATAAAATTTTTATTTTTGGCAAAAATATTTTGTTATGAAAATGAAAATATTAAAATTGGTTTAACACAATGCCATTTATTATTTATGAATATTATAAAAGAAAAATGACGAAAATTAAATGCTTAAATTGAAAGAATAAAAAAATGCCACTAATAAGGAACAAAAACGTTTCCGTACGGTATTTATATAGTATGGTGTCTTAAAATGGAAATTAAGAGAAGAAATAAAGCAGCAATGGTTTGACAGATGGTATATGTCCAAAAACGGAAGAGTAACTTTCGATTTCTAATTAATCCAAAAATTCCTAATCCAGAAATAAAAATAAGAATATACCATCCACTGATAATTCAAATTATATCAGGACATGGGAGATTTCCTGCATATTTCCAAAGATTTTGAAGAATGCAGAAAAATAAATGCATTTGTGGAGGAATCGGTACTGTTTACCACTATTTAAAGGAATGTATTGAAATCTCGGAGTTAAGAAAGAATTTGAAAACTATAAATAATGACTTAAGTACAGTACTGATGGTAACAGGTAATCTTAAAACTCTGAAGGACATGATGTCAAAAATTTTCAGTTTTTTACCAACTATTTGAGAGTTTGTTGATAAAGAAGAAAGACAGTAATTGACCACTTTGTGGTCAATTACTTCGAAGAGAATATCAATTTGAAAAATCGGTCACTGCAAGGATGGACAATGCTAAAGACAGTAGTCTGCCACAACAAATCCTGTCGATACTGCTACGTTCAATGGTGACGGGGTGGTCGGCTGTACACAAGAAGAAGAAGGTATTTATATAGTGCATGAAAAACCTTTTTCATGCTGACCAACTTGCGTTTAATGATCGGTAGGCCTTCCTTTAGCCTTTATCACTTCTCTCAAATGTTGGGGCATAATCCCCATCTGTGTTTTTATTGTTTCCGGAGAAATACGACTACAAATGTCTTAAATGAACTTTTTGAGTTCAACCTTGTTCTTTATGTCATATTTTTTATTTCACCTCCGATTTCTTCCAATAAATGTCCTATAAGGATCAAATCGGGTGACTGGGGAGGGCTATGAAGCTGTTTTTTAACATTATAGAGATATTACTCTTGACAAATCTTGGAGGTATGCTTAAGATCGTTGTCCTGTTGAAAAATAAAGTCTATTCCAAGGGACAGTTTATCTGCATTGGTTAAAACGTTTTGTTTTAGAATGTCAAGATGTATGTACCTATACATATTTCTATTTATAAAACATAAATATCCGACACCAGCAGCATTTCTGCACCCCCATACTATATTCCAACCATCACCGTGCTTCACAATTCCACATAAATTCTTAAGTAACATATGCTGTTTTGATTCCCTCCAAATCATAACTCGACCATCTTACCCAAGGATATTAAATTTAAAAGGACTAAAAACCTACTATTTAAAAGGATTTTTAAGGATAAAGGACCGATTCCCAAAAAGATAGAGGCTTGCTTATATGCTTCTTTGTAAACTCGAGACGCTTTTTCTGTAGCAGAGACTAATAACAGGCTTCTTACGGGCCATACATCCATTATAACCGCTTTTTAAAATGGAATTTCTTACACTTTAAGATGCGAATTTAATGTTGTAATTAAACGTTAAATCAGTTGCAAGTTGAGATGCACTAATCCGAGGGATTATCTTGCACCTAACACATGATATTTCTTTTATGCAAGCGATTTAACTTCGGAGTTCTTCCGGATCGATCTCCATCCTCAAATGTTTACACATCACGGTATCTTTCAATAATATACTGCACTGTAGACTTTGGTTTGTAAGTCATTTCACTGATTTTTTTTTTTTCATCACTAATCTATTTTTTCGCAACTGAATCACTAACTCTCGAATGGATTTCTGGATTTTCTTTTTAAGACGATCAGCGAAACATTAGAATTAAACAACTGTTGTTATGTCGTATTCTTCACTTTGACAAACCATCAAACTTCTAATATTTACTGTGGATTAGTTGTAGAACACGTAAGGAGGAATTTGCATATTGCGTACGGAAACGTTTTTGGCATGATACTTCGTCATTTATCTTAAAAACTGCAAACAGACTTGCTGAGTTTTGTAAAAAAGAGAAATTTATTATAAATTCTCTTTTAAAGACTCATATTAACAATATATAAGTAGTCTATAAAGATAAAAAGCAAAGATTAGAAATTATGCTAGTTTATTCTTATTTTAGTCTTCCGTACGGAAACTTTTTTTACCCACTGTATGTATATTTGCTCCTTGGAGTTGAAGATTCAAGTTATTTAATTTCTCGAATATGTCGACCAAGTACCTCAATTTCATCACAAATAAACAATCGCGAAAATTCTCGGCCCCCGGTCCGTTTTCTTCTGCTAGGAAATTGGCGATTTCTTCTCTTTATTCCTAAACGCGTTGCAAAAAATTTCCACGTGATGACCATCTGGCCTCGCAATAAAATAGTAAAGCTGAATGCATTGAAACCCATGTCTATACAAAGTGAGGAAAATATTCTCGATTTCAGCGGTCTCATTTTTACATAATTTACTACGGTTACAACCGTAGTTAACACAATATTCAGAACCAGGACTGATTGCTTTCGAAGACAAAGCTTCTCTGTGTCACGCAACTTCGAGAAAAGCTGACACTACATCTTCGGCTATATCGCCAATTCGACGAGAAACAGTATCATTTGAAAGAGGTATGGACTGCAATTATTTTGAAAAATTATCTCCAAACATAGCTTCTACAATCTCAATTACTGCTGGCAAAATAAGCTCTTCACCAATGGTATGAGGATTTTTTACATCTGGCTATTTTATATGAACTTTGTAAGATGCAATGAAAGCTTTTTTATTCAAAGACAAAGTTTCTTTAAAAATGAAATTTTTGCTTTTTATATGATTTTAATTTTAATTCGAAGAATTCTCTGGGTTTGTTGATGTACTCACTATGAAGCGTTTCCAAATGCCGTTTAAGTTTATTAGGTTTCATGCTATCTGCGGCCAACATTTTTGAGTAAAAGATACACAGGAGCCTTTCTTCTTCATTTACTTCAGCACTAGTAAACCCATAATTTAAGTATTCTTGAAAATATTTTCTTCATTTAATTTTCGGAACCACCCTCGTCTGTGTACTTGTTGATGCTTGATTGTCGTCTAATGCTTGCTTACTTCCGCTTAAAAATTTATCCATGAGTCTGCATAAATCTAGTGCGAGAATATTTAATATGGTGAATTGCAATTAACACGAAAACATATATAACATACACATTCACTATAGATTCCATAGCGATAAAAGGATCGACTCGAATGATACTGGCTGGAATTAAAACTTGCGTTATCGAACATTTTCCTTCTTCCTATGAGAAAACATTAACTCCCCGCATGCTCGAGACGGCATCGGTCCTGTGGATTCACTTCCACAAACATTGCTTATTTTTTTCAATTTTATTTAATCAAGCGTCTGTTTTATTTCTTTTATTATTCGAAAAAATGTATTCTCAGTTTCTAAATTTAGTTCACCCCGTCTAGGTTAACTTTCATTAACGATTTTTTTTTTTTTTTTACTTTCATATTCTTTTAACGTTATCTCCGTGTTTGGCTTTCATTTCAAATATAATATTTAAATTTTACCCGCTTTCATTCGTTTTATCTGTTTACTTACGGCTTATCCAAAATGAAAGATGTGGTTTCTCGCCAACGTTGACTCGCTTTTACTATTATTTTGGCAGTTAGTTAAAAATAATTTAAAAACATAATCCAAAATACTCAATATACATTATTGTTATATGCATTTTATTGTAAGCGGGGGGCGAGATGAAAATTATGATTGAAAACTGGGCCACAAATACTGAAAGATTGAGAAACGCTGATGTAAGAGAAAAACAATATATGACATAATAAAATCAATTATGTTTTCAATTTTGTTCCTTTTTAATTTTTATATTTTTTTAGAATTTGAATAAGAATCTGCAAATAAAGTAACATTGCAGAAAATTGAGTTTATACTTATTTTTTTCGTTTTTATTCTCCGAAAAGCAAATAATACTGTAGAGTTTTGATATCCAGGTATTACATTTATAAAAGAAAATATTTAAATAGTTTAAAAATTACTGGCTAAATATATTTTGTTTTAATTTCGATGGAAGCCTCAGTGGTGAAAATGACGAGTTAGGAAGTATTAAAATTCATTTTTCAATTAAGAATTCCATCATCAGTGGCAATTCCTATCAATGATCGATATTGCTTCATCATAATTTCGTTAGTTTGTCACGATATGTACAAAATTATGTAGCATGGTGGTCGAAAAATTGTTGACTTTGAACGCCATAGTCTGGAATAACGATTTAATTTCCTTTTACAGTACTTTCATATGCGTGGATATGATGAAGTGATCAGTAAACTTTACAAAAAGATGTCTTTGTAAAAACTTTAAAAAACACCATCAAAACTGAAAAGATTAAAATTAAAACAGAAGGATATACTTTATAATAGAATTAATATTACAAATATTTATTCATAATCAGAAAATAATGAAGACAAACTCAAAATCATTTACGAGGTATTTATTTTATATGTAGTAATCTGCATTCTGGGATCTGTATTTTGTTTTTCCTCCAAACATAAAATTTAAACAAAAAAAAATACCAATTTTATAAAGATGTGCATCAATATGCATTAAACAGGCTCCTCCAAGATTTGTTTCATTAAATATATCATTTTAAAATTGCTCTAATTGATTTTTCATAATACCTGAATATAAGATTTTTATTAGAAAAACTCCATTTTGTTGCTAAAATTTTTCGATAACGTTAGCAAATATTTTCAATGAACAATTTTTATTTTATTTCAGATGTAACACAGTACTACTAGTTATAAATATGATCTGTGTCTTCTAATATCAAACACTAATAAAAAAGAACATTAATATTTAGTGATCCATTTATTGCCTTTTTTACTATTACATAAATTGTAATTGACTTAAATAACTTGAAATTTTATAGTATTTGATAAAATGCAGCTGTCATTTTTTATCGAAATCTTCCTATATAAGTAGTACAATATTCTATCTATCTACGTTTTATCTGAATAAAACAAAGCTTTACAATGAGAACCATTTTTGCTCTCTGCTTGATTATCGCCATCATCGGAATGGGTAAATATTGAAATATATCTTTTTATACAAATTCTATAAATTTATTTCATAAAATTGCATTTAGGAACATTTTTTAATGCATTCAAGTTCGTGACCCAACGATATCACCGAAGAATCGTTGTGTAAGCGTGTTAGGTGCACCCTTACTCCGTCCAGGCCACACGTCTTCCAGCTGATGTGGTGCGGAGAGGGTGTGCCTGCTTATGTGTTACTGTTATTACTGTTCAATATTGCGAGATCCGTCCCAAAATAGCCCTATTTTTGCTTTAAAAAATTGGACGTTAATATAACTAAAACCAAACCAAGCCCTCTATAATTGTGGGACAATAATTAATTTCTAAATAATTAGAGAATAAGCATATAACCTTAACAGGCAAATGTTGTAAATAAATTTATTTTGTTTTAACACTGTCAAAAAAATTTTCGTTGGAATAAATTAAAAAAAATATGAATTTATTATTCTCACAAGCCAATTAATCATATTTAGTGAAATATATTTGTTAAACATATATTTCAAAAAAGAAAATTTAAGTATTCTTCTATATCTGATTAAATTATGAAGCTTTGAATGAAGCTATTTTAAGAGATTTTCATTTATCATTTGATTGAAATACATCAAATGATCAATGAAAACTCTTAAAATAGTTCTTAATATTTCAATTGCTGCCTCGAAATAGATAAAATTATCAACAAACTCATTTTTCTCAATACTGTTGTTGACTGTTCTGAATTAAAAAAATGGAACACTTTTTCGACTAGATGAGTTCAGAAGAAAGGAGTGTTTTTTTTTTTTTTTTTTTTTTTTTACTATGCATTTAAATGTTTATGTATCTAGTTTTTTCTCCTTTTTTCAGTAAATATAATTAATAAAACAATATGGCAAATTGTTATTTTTATTTAAATGATCTTTTGGAATATTAACATAGGAAAGAATGATTTATATAAGATAAAATTTGGGGTATTTAGGTTCCGTAATCTTTTCATTCTTACATTTGTTGTCTGAATAAGCACATAATATGATCCATTGTGCCATTAAAAGCATTTATCCATTTGGAATTGCTTGCCTACTTAAAATGGACCTCAATATGAGTTGTCATTCAGTATTTATATCTACATTTTAAAGAAATATTTAGTTCAGTAAAAGTTAAAATAATAATGTTAAACTTTTTTTTAAAAACATAATTATTTACACTTTTTCACGTTTTTTTTAAAGAATAAAACAAAATTGAATTTTAATGAAAGGAAATGTTACTAAAAGCTTTCTAGCGTCAACTTTCTCTTGTTAATAACTACTTATTCTTTATTATGAAATCCTTAAATCATATAAATTGTAATTGGATTTTTTTAAATGTGTATCTGATATTCACATCTATTTAACGTCTTTAAGCTTTTTATACTCTTTGGAAAAGTTGTAACTTTAATTGATTTTTAATATAAAATTCTACAAACATTATTCGCTATTTTGCCATAATTATTTCAATAGACTTTTCAGTTCTAGTCGCAGAAGCATTTAAAAATTATATAGACGGATATATTGTTTAAAGGCAAAGTTCAAATTAATGCTCCTTTACGAAACTTTTTAATATATATATGTAATGATATCTCTTAATCTAATTATTTACTTCTTAATTAATTTCCAAATTTTCAACATAATTTAGCGCATAATAATTCCATTCTAAAAGGGTCTCTTATTTTCTGATCCGATTTCCACTCTTTTTATTTAATTAATTAAAAACGAGCTTTATAAAAATGCTTATTTTAGTATTTTTCCAACTTCCAAGTGAAGGGATAAAAACCCTTAATGCTTTCAATATTCTTTTGAAATACTTAAATGACTCTATCCTAAATCGACACATGTCAAAGAAATCCCTTTAAAAATCTCATTATAAAACCATCAGTGGGAAAAACTTCGGCCCTTCTGCTCTTGTACCGCGATGTAGATAGACGTATCTCAGTTCTTCTTCCTTGTACATAATGTGCCTCCCTTGATAAAAAGAATTGAGTAGAAAATTTCAAATGTTTCCCCTTCTCGGCCACGCAACAGTTAAAATATGTTCACATATAATATATTCCTTATATTTTAGATAGAAACATTACAAAACTAATGACTTTCATGTTTTATTTACTTATTTTTATGTTTCTTTGAGAGAGAGGTCAACGGATAAATCGTAAAGCCTGCGAAAATTCAATATGTTGGTTGGGGTTCATTAGCACAAGATCTAAGCTTTACCAACTTATACCAATCAAATATTAAACCTAAAACATATTTATAAACCTATCACGTGAAGATAACCATCCCACTAATATAAAATTTCAGCCTGAAAAAAATGTTGCGTGGTATTATGTTAAAAATCAGTCTGAATGATGCATGGTTAACTCTTCGGAATCTCAGAGAAATAAAAAGAAAGAAATGCATTTTTTCATTTTAGTAATCTCAGATTCACTTAATATATGACCCTTAATAGATTTACTCTTTTATGGTGCTGTTTAAGTGAACTAAATTAATTATATCTAAAAAACTGCTGGGAATTTTGAGTGAAATTTGATGCATATGTAAAGACATTCTGGATTAATTAGTATATCGATTAATCAATTTTAATTAACTCGGTAAATCCATTTTTAGATCTTAGATGGTAAACGATCAACATCGTTTACCATCGAGAAATTTGCATCGTTATTAATGTTTTGAAGAAGCGGTAATAAATATCAAAGTTACAGATGTGTTTATTATTTTTAATGGCGACTTTGCTTGATATTTTTATTCAAAACTAACACTTTGAAATGTACTATATCAGTAATCTATTTATTTATTTTCACTTTAAGTATTGAAATTCATCGATTTATGATTCTGAAAATCTCTGTTAAAATTTCTCTAAATTTTATACTTTAATTTCTAATTATTTTAGGAAATAAAAATTACTGTAAAGGGTATATGAATTTGAAAAGATGAGAAAATATCACTAAACTATCTTAGAAACGTTGTATTTACCAAAAATCGCAGAGATTATATAAAACTTAAAATAAATTTTAATATTTGGAAGTAAGAAATCTCAACGTAATAAATTATTTGACTATACATCAAATTTATATCATTGCAATAAACGAATCATTAAAGGTAAAATAGAAGAATAAAAAAATTCAAAAGAAAATTAATAAATATAAAATTGATTTAAAAGTTGAATGTTTTTTTATTCCACTCCTAATATTACTCTTTTATTTACAGCAATGGGTGGCGTTCACCGTAAGTTCCATTATCATGTTTCAGTTCTATGTCATTTATAAACTAATTCTGATTTCGTCATTTATTTTTTAATATACATATCTAAGCAATTAATATGTTGAATCATCAAATTTTGACTCATGTGTATATCTGATGTTGCATATTAAAAAAAAAAATGTTGCATTATATTGAAGTCTGTATTTTTCTAAATTAGAAAGAAATACTCAATTAGAAAGCACATTTTTATGTACTCCAATATGTATTCTAAAAACTGAAATATATAAAACTAGCCGACTTTGGGGGCCCGCTTGTTCGCCTTGACTTTCGAATTTTTAGTCAGTGAAGCAAATAATATTGAATGTATTTTTTTAAGTTTTTTTTTAGTTACTTGATGCAACTAAAAGAAATGAATTTTATTAAATCGGTCTGCTATAAATTACTGGTGTACAAAATTAAAAAAAAAAACATTTATATGCTACCAAATAAAATCGGAAGTGAAAATCCACTTCAAGGTAATATCAAAAGAAGACAACGTTTAAATATTTAGTTTATTAACTGTCAAAAGCATTTATTTGAGTGTTTAGATAGATGAATTTGAATTTCATTATAGTATTGATTCAAACTGATACCAAAGAAAATTAAATGCTATATATATGTGCTGGAAAATGCATTGAAATGAAATTGATATTAGCAAAAAGATTTAATTTTACGATAGCCAAATTTATTTTGTGTGATAATAGTTTTGTTACATAAGAACAACAGTTACACCGATTTTCCATCTGGAGACTGTTAAATCCCCTTTCACTTTCAATTAAACTTTGACATCTTCTATCATCACGACTTCTTTTGCATTTTTGTTCCTCTCATTGAATGCAGTTTTTAGTGACAAGGCAAGACTACACTCGAGAAACTTTAATAGTATTTTTCACCACCATTAATTATTTAAACGAAGCTTTGAAATCAGTACAGCTAAAAAACTTTCTATGAAGCAATTTTTGTTCATATTTGACTATTGCCATTCGACTATAAGTAATAAGAGCAATTTTTGTGCCACGTACATTAGCTTTTTATATATATAGATTTTAATGATATTCAGAAATCCATTATTATTATTATTATTATTGCCATGCTTCTTTGTCTCAGGAATGGCATATCGAAGAACAAAAAAGAGCCATTTTACACGTATATTGACACAATTTTTTTTAATGTTACTACTTCCACGAAATTTCGAAGTTTCAATTATTTTGAATTCAAAAATAAATTTAACAGTTGTCAAAGAAATATTTTTTAATTTTTTAAATTTTTTAGAAATAAGAAAGAAAGGTTTAAAAAATTGCAAATAAAAATAAAAAAAATTAGAGAATTTTTTATTTTTTCATTAGTTACATTGTTGCTAATAACATTTAATAAAGTTATAAAGAAATAATTATAAGTGGTAACTATTTACATTTAAAAAAAAGTGTGGATGCATTTGAATAGCAATAATATATAAAAATATAGATTTGAATAATGTCAGAAAGGGAAGTAGGTCTTGCAATAAAAAGTGCAGAGAATGTTTCCATTTGATAAGATTTAAATATCTTGTGATCTATAATCGATAATTAGCCAAATGAAAGACTAATTTTCCAGAAAAGAAAGGGGAAAATAAACCAATACTCTTTTTTTACTACTTTTTTAAACTAATATTTGCATTATAATTTTATATTTACTGTCTATCATTTCTTTTGCAGATTACAAAGTTACTCATGGTAAGATAATTTAATGCCCATTCATAATTGTTAGTGAAAAAAGCATAATTCAATTTCTTATAATATACTTTCTTAAGTATTTAATTTGAGAAATATAATGCATATTTTTTGTATAAAACCTTAAGACTTGCATGAGTAAGAATGTTGTTATATGAATAAGTATATCGCAACCTTATTTCTCTAACATAAGAAAGTCCAAATTTTGAAAAATTTCTCTTACAAAGAACAGAGAAGGAAATCTTTTCATCAAAATAAAATTAAGCGAAATAAATTAAATTATATTTTCATCACAAGAAATTCTAAGATAAACAAATTATATTGAAGACTCATAAGCATAAAAAAAATTATTTAACACATTTTTATAATAAGTTTCCCCCCCCCCACACACACTTCTTTAATCAGTTCCCTTGGATTGGTTGTAAAAACAGAAAATTAAGAGCAGACATGCAAAAATATTCATTTAGTTATTAAGATAAAGAACACAATATTTGAAGTAGAAAGATATTATGTTTGTATCTTGAAAATTATATAAATATTTTTATTAATTAACTGTATGTAATTTTAAAAATTAAAAATGCAAGGCAAAATTCGACGCAGGAAACAATAGTTTATTTAAATGAATATTTAACACAAATTATAAATTTTCTTATTGTCTCTCTGTTTTACACAACTGATGCTTTAATAAAATTACATCAGTTAGAAAATACGAAATAAGCGAAAGCATTTCAACAGCTTATTTCTATAAGGGATATTGCACGCATAAAGAAAAATAAATTGAAAAGTGTACGTTGTGATTTCTTTCCTTTATGTTTGACATGTATTTTTTGAAATTTGTGGAAAGAAAAGAAAATCCCAAAGTTATTAATGTATAATCATTAATCTATGTAGAAACGGAAATAAAAATGAGTAAAATGGATTAATATTTTTTCATAATTATGTGACTAATATTCCAATGTGTGAATATTGCATTGTAGAATTTAATAAATGCAGCTATGTTTCAAAGTTAAAGCACTTTGAAATGTGCCCAAAATATCATTAATATACATAGATATGGTTCGATGCACCTTGCATAATATATTTTATATAATATAAGAGGCTAGTAATTAATGATTGAATATATTTTTAAAAGCATTAATTTTCATAGTAAGAAAATTGTGTAACAGGAAACAGGAAAGAAAAATTGATTTTATATTGTCTAAATGATGTTTATACAGCTTGATTTTGTATCTTGAGAAACATAATAAGAATTTGTTTAGCAGTTACGATGAGCATATTTTTGTTCGTGCTGTTTACGAAGTGCAACCTTTTTAAAGATAATTGAAATAATCTCTTCCTTTTTAATTTTCGTTACAGAATAAGAAATAGATTTATTTTAGTTATTTTATATGTTTGTAATTTTCTAATTATTGAATGAAAACATAATTATTTTTCATGATGCTTTTAAGAATTATAACTATTGAAAGCTTTAATTTTAATAGCATGAGCAACTTTATAATAGTTAGCATATTCATTTATAAGTAACAAAAACTCTGCAATAATTTTTCAAAATATTTACTTCGTTTTAACAGCTCCTGAACATGGTGAGTGTTTTCATTTTTTCTTATTTAATTTTAATGATTCAGATGATAAAATCATTTATACATAACAAAATATTATTAAAAATGTTGAAAAGCAATGAATGTGTTTGAATTATAACAAATTATCGTTATATTTTAATCTCCTACAAAATCCCGATCGTTGAAGCCCGTTGATTGACAAGGAAACAAATCTTTGTCTATTAAAGCTCCACTTTGATCATTCTGAATATCAAATGTAAGCAATAAATGTGAAAAATGAAATCGCCTTAAAATTTCAGATATTTAAATATCTACATATTATTTAAAATTAAAAGAATAAATTAATTTTTACTAGATCTAAACAATATCCAAATGATATTTAAATTATTAGTTAAATTGAGGTTATAATTTAAAATTGAATTCCTAAGTAATGATGCGTTACTAATGTATAATATAAATAATAATTTTTAAAAACGTTATCTGATTTTAAATCATCTCAAAATCGGAATTCTAGTACAATAAATTTGTTTTATATGAAATATATATATTATCATTGATTCTAAATTAATGTATATCGAAACATAAAAATGGCTAAAAAAGATTTTGCAGTTACTTTTTTTTTTCAAAATATATTATTTTATAAATAATGATTGATGATTTCATTTATTTTTGGCCACTATGCTTTCTTTTGCTTTTATGTAATTTCATGTTTTTTTCTATGATCATTTTTATTTGCTCCATTTATATTTTTTTTTCTTTCTTTCTTTCTGCAATATCAGATTCTGGCCATCATGGAAGTAAGAATTTCTCTTATACATTTACCTCTTTATTTTTCTGAACAATCTTACTCTGAAATCTTAACTTTAATCAGTATTTGATTAAGATACAATGATAATTAAATAATGACTGTGTGTTTTCTGTTTCAATTTTTAGAACTGTTTGACTAATTTCGACATTCAAATCTTTTTAAAAGATAGTTTGTTATTTGCTTGTATGACTGACAATCAGTTTTCTAAATGAGAGCATGTGGAATCCAAAAACACAACTATTCCTACAGAAGAAAAATAGCATACAATTTTCTGCATATATTAAATCAATTTAACATATTTTAGAAAACATCTTTCAAATAAAAGAGAATTGTTTAAAAAATTACTTGATTGAATCTAGGAGTTTATTAAATATTTGGGATGTAAACTGGGCAATATATTTTGCAACAATACAAATGTGGCTTTTACAATCATTTTAGAATAAATATTTCTTAGTTGCTGCAAGATGTTAGATGTGAATATTTATGCATCACGAATAAAATATTTAAACAAAAGACTTTTAGTGCATTTGATTTAATGAAATAGGCAGTATAATTAAAAAATGAGATTGGTTTTTTGGCAAATAACAATCATTATTTTATTGTAATGCCTTAATAATAAAGTTAATTGTAGTTGTTGATTAAATGCTCATAGAGCAGCTGTTTAAATACGACTGTGTAAGGCAATGGTGTTATCGTTTTGAAGAAACAAAATGATTAATAAGGCGTTATAGATACTAATGGTCTTCATTTATTAGAAGCGGAATTAGTCAAAGAAAATAATGATAAAAATTTAAGTAAATTTTAACATCGTCATCTAGTTTAGTAAAAATTAAATTTGAAACTACAAAGCTTTTTATCATGATCGAGAAATAAAGGAAATAATACAGTGCATAAAACTTTATATTACATATTTTGTTTGATTATACAATATATGCCAACATGAACCCAAGAATCAAAGATATTATTTTGGCTAACTTATATACTTATATATTATTACTTGGCTTTAATTATATAATTAATTATATTGTTTTAAAAAATAAATAAGCTGCAAGAAAAACTCCAATTGCTATTTTTTTTAATATTTCGGCATCACTTAGCATTAAAAAAAAACTGTTCATGCAATGTAAATTCGAAAACCTTCCCTTATTATTGATATAGAAAGAAACATAATCTAGTTAATATATTACTTTTTAACAAATTAATGTTTTAAATAAATTTGATCATCAACATGATAAATAGATGCTAAAGCAATGGCATATATATTATTTTTCAAATCTTGAAGAAATATTTCTTTTATTTGGCTACTACAATTATTTTGCAATGAAAGAGTAAAACTTTTTCAATTTTTGTTATGTGTATGAATTTTTTACATACTGCTATGTTTTTGTATTGTCTACTTTCTTAGAGCAGAGTAAACAGCGATAATTAGTTCAAATTTTAAACATTTTTATATATTTATTCAGGTATCTTTGATGAAGCTGCTAGCACCATTAATGGAATTTTCGGCTAAGTGTGAAATGAAGCTGGGTCAATTCTGGATTTCTTGAAATAAAATTTGTTTCTGCTTTGCAGTCTTGCTATTCTTTTTGCTGAAATTCAATTCAAAAGATTTTATGGAATATGTTTCTGAAATTTCAAAAATATTAGAAAAATCATTCAGTGTAACATACAAAAAAATTATAATAATTTTATTCATATTTTTTTGTTGTTAAATTAATTTTTACAACAATTTGATGAACATTCTTAACAGAATCTTCACTTAAACGTTTTCATTTACTTTATTGAAAATAAAAATTAATAGATGGTTTAGCAATTAATTGTATTGAATAGAGACATTTTTTGATCATCTATTAATGAATTACAAAAAATTACTCTTTCCTTTTCTAGCAATTCTAAGCTTTCACAAAATCTTAATATTATTCGAAAATCATACTTAAAAATGAAAAGAACATTACCAACAATCTTTTCTTAGGAAATATTCCTTTTTAATTACTTACATATTTCTGTATCAAAATTAAAAAATCTTTAACATCAAAGGAGTAATGGAAAAAATTAACAAAGCATGAAAATCAAAACAAAAAATTAAAATCTTGCCTTACACTGAAACCTTTTCAACACCGAAAAATAAACCGATTGTTCATGTCTTGAAAAAGAGGAATATTAGTATTAAAGTAAAAAAAGAAATATTAGTAGCAACAATCCAAATGCGTGAGTTAGCGTGTCATGCAAACGCGTCATTTTAACAATGATATATCTTGTTGCAAAATACGCATAATATATAGTTATAAGTAATTAAAAAAAATATGTGTATATATATATATTTGAAATTGCAATAAGGTCATAAGATTTTCACTTTCATTCCTGACCACTCAGCTTGTCGCTTTGCCACCATTTTATAGTATATCAAGCAATTGACAACTACTAAATCTACAAAATTCTTGAATGCTGGCGTCGATCATTTTTTTGTAATTACTGCATACCCGTAATATGCAAAATAATGATCGATGCCACCGATATTATATGTTTTTATAAAAGCAGATTATTTTATATCAGCTTTTTGTTTCTATTATTTTGTCTATCTTCTGCCTATTCCAATTGACTCATTACCTATACATGTGGATAATAGTCACGGATTTATTATCTTTCTACTTGACAAGGCACATTTGACTATCGTCTGTGACCCATTCATCCTATTTGCCAGGTTTCATTATTTTTGATACATGAAAAATCCTGTTGTTTCCCCTAAAATCTCTTTTCAAAAGTTCAAAAACCTCCTTTTGAGTTAAAGCCACTTGACGGGAAAAAATATTATTAGCTTATAAAATTATGTATATTCTATACATGATGTCGGTTTGAAATATCAATTACTAGCTTCAAGACAGCTATAAAATTAAATATCTTACTAAAGTTAAAAAATAAATATTTTTAAATTTATATTTTATTACATTGCAGAACATAAGAATTATTTATTATAAAAAGTTATACAATATATTCAAGGACAAGAAATGGCAATTTGAAAACAAGCGCTCAAAAGATAAGCAGCGCAATGGATCGCAAGCAGACAGCAAACGGGCGCGAAAACACCCGAGGTATACATATGTGTACCTTAGTTAAATTTGTATTTTCATCGATTCTATTATAGATAACAAGATATAATTTTGTAATGACTTTAACAAGACACTTCGTATTTTATAAAAAAATATACAAGCGTTAATTTTAATAATAAATATTTAAAAAATGTACTTATATTTGCTGCGTTTTCTGTTCAACGCCATTTTCGTTATGTTTCTAATTAACAGCGATGGATATGAAAAAAATATCGAACTGTAGTGCTATTTATTGATGCAAAATGGAATCTAAATTCATAAACGTTGAAATCCATACATTATTTCGTCAAAATTTAACTTTACCGGTTAAGAAAAAAAAAGGCAGGTACATATATGTGTACCTCGGGACTGAAGAGGATATATATATTGAATTTAAAATGCTGTAAAAATCATTTTTTCACTGTAATGAATTTGTAATTTATCTCTGGAAACGTAAAAATAATATTTTATTTTCGATCAGAATTCTAATCAAATGTTACAAAAATCCGTTTTGAACAGTAATAATTTTGTAAATGATCGTGAAAAGAACAAAAATTTTATTTTGTTTTTCAAAATTCTAATCAAAATTTTAAACAGAACTTTGAACTCACTGAAGTATGTATGGGACAGTCTGGCAAATCTGGATCAAATAATCTGATCCGCAGTGAGGCGAAACTTAACAACAAACAAAAACTTATTTTCATTATAAAATGTATTTATAGATTAAATGTATCAGATAATATTTATTATATTTAATCTGTACGATAACTTTTATTTGTTTTAAGTATTAAAAATTTGTAAATTTTTCGAATATTTATAATTACATGCTTTACTTTGCAATTAAATACACGAGATGAAATAATTTGAAAAAGAAATTTCTGAAAGATATAACTTAAGTTATAAAGCAAGTTAAATATTCTAAAGAATTCTAGTTTTAACTAAAGCCCAGGGAACCAAAAATGAAATCACTTCGGTGACTATCAAATGTCACTTGTTTGATTATATCGGTGAACAAATATGTGATTAAAACTCCCTTTCAACCAAATTCCGAAGATATATTCAAAATCTTGCTTACAAATTGGGTATAAGGCAAGTGACTACGTTCGAGGAAATGATTTTTATTATTATTATTATTAATAATCAACAAACTGTAATTTTTTAAAAAAAATTTTGCAGAAAAATAAATTGAAAAAAAAGTATTAAAAATATTCCACAAAATGTCATTGAAAAAAAATTGGAAACTGATTTTGTTTTGTTTATGTTTTATAAAAAGATATAAAGTAAAATTCTTCAACTTTAACAGTTTGTTTAATGATTTGCACAAACACTTATGGATAATAAATATATTTCTTAGTTAACTAAAACAAAAGCTTACTTTGTATACATATTAGGGTTTGACTAATAAATAACCTAATTGTATTTATTATTCACTTTTCAGAGAATTTAAGAATATAATTAGAAACTCTCATACCAAATTTGAGCCAAGAATATGCATTAGCTTTTAACTTGTAATGTTTTTTATAAAAAAAAATTAAAATTCAGAATTTGAAATAATTACATTTAATGATATAAAACAGTATTAAAACATATATTATAGAAATACAAAAATCAATGCAAATTCTTAAGTACAAGCTGGGAAATAAAAATTAAACGATTATATAAAGAAGACTGCTCAGAACGAAGAACATATTAAAGGCCATTAAACAATTTTATCTTAGAAATCGGCACTTTTCATTGAAAGAGAAGTATGTCAAAAATAAATAAAATAATTTTATGCGCAATATTAATATTCCATTTAGAATAAACAGATGTAAACACTACATATTCTGCTAAAAAGTTAAACGATTATACAATATATGTTCTGAATAGTTTTCCTAAAGTTTACAAAATAATTAATTAATATTTTTAATGCAAAAATAATCATTTTTCTTTGATGAACCTTAAAAAATATATCTCATATTTTAGAACCACTCTTTGAGTTATTTTAAAAAGGAGTAATCACTAAAATTTTTTTGATTCTATGCTAAATCTGTAATTTGGAAATTAAAGTGCAGAAAAGTACAATATTTGGTTCATGATTTAAAAAATTTTCGTTCAGAATCTTATGAATATTTAACACATTCATTAAATTATTATAGAAATCTTTGGTTAAAAATAGAATAATTATTTAAACTGCAGCACTGCAACATGGAATATGATTTCTTTTATTATGCAGATTTTTTTATTTGCATTTTCTTTACTTGAATTTTCTGAATCACTTTATAAACCTATATCAAAAACTGGCTGATACTTCAAAATTGCTAAAAAATAATCTTTTATAAATTACAAGGGTTAAAATCCTTTCATATTTTATTACAGAGAAAGTATATATGACATTATTTCATTTTATATGCAGACAACTTTAACTAAGATCTATAATAAGTGGAAATTTAGAAAGTCATTATATTATTAATAAATAAGTAAGACTATTTCATTAACTATAATGTTTATTAAGAGAAACATTTAGTTTACAATTCCATATTTGATTAATATTTTTTTTTAATTTACTTTCAAATGAAAGAAGCCGTTCCACTCTTCGGTATATACAATCAGAGTCAATAGTCATGCCAATTTTTATGGAATTTATAAGTTTAATTTTTAGTTATTTTTTCCACCCAAATTCTGTGAGCATTTTACACTTGTTACTTATTTAATGTATCCATAATTGTTCTATATGTTAATAATAATGAATAAAACTATCTGATTAATTAGCATCGAAGGAATAGTATCTTTCTATCTAAATGAAAGATCTGAATTTTTTATATGTTTTAAAGAATTTTTCATATTATGAAAGCTTAAACTGAAAAATCAAAACTACGCAATAAATAAATTAAGAGGTCTTTAAAAATTTTGAATGATTAGAAGACATATTTAGGTAAAAAATCACAAATAAAATTCAGATATAACCACTTTTAAAATTTGACTTTCTTTAGGTACTTTATTTAAAAATTTCTAAAGCTAAATTAGAATGCTGAAAGAATAATAAAAGAATTTAATGTCTATTTCGCCATTTCAAAGATATTAATTTAAACTTCTAAAATATAATATAAGAAAATTTTAAATAAATTTTGTGAATAATCCACAAATTTGGTAATAAAAATACGCCTGCGTCCAATAATAGAAATATAAAAGATAATTATGGAAAATAATAAGGAAATTTATCATTATTAATAGTGGAATTAGGAGACATTGATACACTTTATTTCGCTGTGGGGAGTTTAATAAAAATTAATTTATAAAAATTTTATAACTAAAATTGATGTATTATAAGAACATATTAAATGCTTTCATTCGAATTTTCGTTTAAATATCATAATAAAATATTTATTTCAACTTTTATAAAAAAAATTTTAAATCGACTACATATTAGGGCAACATTGATATATTCTGAGATACAATAACGGTTCTTAAAGCTGTTAGCTATTATCAATTGATTTCATATTTCAAATAAAATCTTAAATTTAATTAAAATGATCAAATATTTATCTTAGTGAAAATCAAATCTTTTTAATCAAAATACTTCGATTATACCAGGTCCCATCCGCTTTTCAATGTATAGATAGAATGTCACCAGTTTAAGGTTTGGTGTGTGAAGAAAGAAAAGATATGGATATAATCTTTCTGCTAATATTTTTTTTCAAAAAAAAATTAACAGAAATGGAGAAAAATGCTAAAATTTCATGAAAAGAAATTTTAACGTTATATTCTTTTTACAACATAGTAGTTCTTAAAATTTCAATAACAAAATTATTACTGAAATAGTATTTCTAGCATTTTACATCATCTAGTTTGTTTTATTATTTTTAATGGATGGCGAAGAGTGGCCATCGAACTTTCAGCTGTAATCTTACACATGAAATATTTACAGAATAAAAGGAGGTAGAGGATCCAGATATGTAAAAATCTATACAAGTTAAAAAATTCACATACTGGTTTAATATGTTTCCTAGAATATTGTGACTTCTGAAATGTAGGATCAGATTTCTAAATCCAAACAAAAAAAAACAAGAAAAACAGTGAAAATAAACTGAAAAATAGGTTTAAATTCATAAATAAAAGTTAACATGATATAAACAGCATCAATTTAAAGCAACAAAAATTTTCATCACTAGAGAAAAATATTTATTATAATACATGAAAAAGCAACCGCACATAAATTACTAATATACGTATGTATTCCAGAAATTTTATGAAGAGCATAAAGCGTTAATTTATCACAAAATTGCATATGAAATAAAAAAATCTATTATATAATATACTGGGAGAATTATTTATCATAAAATGACCAAAGTTAAAAAGCCATTTGATGTTTCATCTGATTTTTTTTTTAATTTTTATTTATTTATTTATTTATTTATTTTTTTTTGCTGGGCACTTTTTTTTAATAGTCATGTTTCAACTAGATAGAATACATTTCTCTTGTTGAAATTTGGCAATGCATTTATGCAGCTTTATGTTGTCTTAAAAAGCCCTGAAAGTACTACTCGCATTATCTTTCATTTTTGAATTATCTGTGTATGCATTAAGTTCTACAGAAATTTTAACAGTGGGAGATAGATGAATTCTATTTTTCAAATACATGTTTAACAGGATGTTATCTAAAATTGGTATCTCTAGCCTGGAAACTTTTAGGAAGAAATTATTTTTCTTTGAAAAATAATTTTCTCAGTCTTGTTTTAGCTTATATGAAGAGGTAAAAATTCCGATTTTGGATTTCTTGAAGTGCTGATTTTGGTTTATTACTGTACGGTTCTGTGATGAATACCAAACACAAAATTTGTTTTTAATGGATAGAAGTAATTTATACTCTTAGAAAATGATAATCGACAACCAAACAGTTGCAATTTGCCTAAAAAATTAGTTAATAAGCATTTTAAAAAATTAATACATGTGTAATAACTAATACACTCGGACATGATATAAAACCACATGTAATTAAAATTATAAAATTGATAATTCCGTTTCTCCTTACTTTAAGAAGCATGATAATGACAAAATAAAGTTGAAAAAAGAGTAGGAAAAAAGTAATTATTACATTTAATGCTACAATCTGTAGCTGTAAAGTTCAAAATTGAAATGTAAAGAGGATGCCGTTTTGATAGATCCTTTGATAACTTCTGGCATTGATAATCTTAGTGAAACGTTAAAATATGACTGTTCACATCTGGAAAAATAACTCATACTTAATTTCTGTGTTGGATCAAGAATAAAATAACATTGACCATTGAATTTAGAAAAAAATTCCCAACAAAATCTTTCAGCTTTTGTTTCTTTGGAACTTCATAAGAATTAAGATCACTATCTAAAATAATCACCTTTTGTAAAAAATAGCAAAATGTAATTAGAATAATCATTACCTGAATGACTGATTTTGAGTATGGAAATTTTCTTTATTTCGTCAGCAACCTACCCATCCTGTGTCTGTTTGCGAGATCCTCTTTAAAAAAAATAATTTCGCACATAGATTCAAAATGTTCGAATGCATGTAGGATACATAGATGCAAAATGTTAAAATGCATTTAGGTTACATAGATTCAAAATGTTCCAATGCATTTCATGTTTCTAATTAGCTGCTATTTCAGATGGTTTTCGATGCAATTCTTTCAAACTTTGTTTTTCGGAAGAGTTAATACAAATTCATCTCCTTTTTTTATTACATTTTTCACATTTTCTACTCTCTCTCACTGATATCAAAATCTGTGGAAAAGGCCTCATAAATTCAAGCTTTGAAAGAATATGTCCTACATTTTACAATAAACTCGTGCCTTATTTTAAAATAGTACCATTTTTGAAGATGCTGATAAGACAATTCAAATCCAAATTAAAAAAGATAATTATCGATGCAGTAGTAATAAAAATTTTAATTGGGTCTGAGAGTAATCTAAAAATGTAGCAAATGGCTCCATTTTTGTACCTGAAATGTAAAATAATTTCAAGTTTAAGATTAAATATGTTAATAAAAAATATTTTGTCTTAAAATCGCAATCACGTCTTAATGTCACTAATGGATCTAATTTATCTAATCTGTTCCTTTCAAATGTTTTAAAAAGTGTCGTTGTTTAGTTAGAAACAATACTTTCTTGTAGAAGTGATGGATATGATGGGTATGAATTGCAGTGGCGAACCTAAACTTTTTACACATTCCCACTTAAATTATTCATTCATATTTCTAACGAAGGAATGTACATAAGAACGTCCAAATGACAAGAAAAAAAGATATTGACTCATTTTCGTTAGAAATATTTAAAAGAATTTCTTATCTGTTGCAAAAATGTTCCACGTCTCATATAAAAAATTCGTAGCAATTAAAAATATTTGTCGAATCATTAAAAAGAAGCATAAAAAATTAATATTGCTTAGTGGAAATGAATATGTTGCATCATATCTGGGTTCATTGAAAAGAGTTTTAAAATATTTTGAGTTCATATTTAATACATTTCCATATTCAGAGCGTAAAGAAACCGACTGGAATGATTTGGTTGTCAACTAAGAGGCGATGATTAATTGCAGTGCCTTCTTTATTAATGAAATAGCCTCAATAAAAATATATATACATGAAGAATTCAATAATCAGATAATAATTAAATAATAACAGAATAATAATTGATCAGAATTGAATACATTGGAACCTGGAATTAAAAAATGCTAAAAGAGGCAGGTTAGTTCATTAATAAATTTCACTGCTCGGTATAAATATTAGTCCTTGTAAAACATTTTAATGCATTATAATAAGAGGATTGTTTCAAATAGCGTTGACACCTATTCTAATATTTATATAAAACAAATCTGAAGATAAAGTTATTTATATTAGGTGACATAGGAAAAATCGACGATAAATGCAAATTTCTATTTCCTTGAAATGAAAGAAAGAATATTCTAGTAAGCTTTGCAATAAAGTTACTCAGGTACAAAATACAAACCATATATATAATATCAAAGAAATGTAGGTAAATTTTCTAGAGATGGGGATGTAATATGAGGATAAAATTTTCTTTTATTTTCAAACCTAAATTAAGAAGAAAATTTCTAAGAAATTCTTTAAAAAAGAATAATCAGAGTGGCGCCTTGCAATTATTTTATATTTAACAGTTTCAAGTGTAGAGAGAAACAACAAAATGTCGTTGATAATTCCTAAAGTACGGGTACAATATTGGAACGAACATATCGTATTAGTTTTATTTCAATGGTTCTAAAATTAATAGAAAATTTTTATATAAATAGTTATTTATAAGCTTATATTTTCATTTTCAATTTAATAAGTAATCTAATTTAAAAAGTACAGAAACGATTTGAAAGATATAGCTTGTTTAAAAGGGTTTTTTTACCATTATTATCAGAATTATGTGTTCCATATCTCTCTTTAAGAGTATCAATAACTTTGAATACCATATTAAGAGCATTATCTCGATTTCTTTTATAGGCATTTCAATCATATAATGGAGCTTTTAAATTTTTTCTAATCTAAAATTCTTTCTATAAAGTATTTCAGTTTCATCAATTTTTTCAGTAATTCGTACTTTATTAAAGTTAATTTTTTCAGTTCTGACTATTAAAATACTATATATTGTACATGTGTATATGATCCAAAATTATATAAAGATTTAAAAATAACGCATTCTTCCTAATAATGTTCAGTTGTTTCATAGTTAAACATATGATGCACCCATCATTGCTACTTCGCGAAGAAAATCACAGAATCCCCCCCCCCCAAGAAAAACGTTTTTATTCTTTGATTATCTTAAAATATACTGTAAACCTTTAACACGCATTTAGTGATATATTCTAAAACAAAATTAGTGGTAAAGTTAAAAAAAATATGGGACGAAAGAAGGGCCCAATTTTAGTACAAATATATATTTCACACACTTCGCAGATAGAACAAAGCGTAAAGAACAACATGCCCGAACCAAGTCTCGAATCCGGGACATTCACATCACGAAGACGCACTACCTCTAGTTCAGGAGGCCGCCTTATTCCTTCTTTTAAATATAATGAAAACTTAATATGCCTGGCATTGCTTCAAATTTAGAATCCATTGCGTTCACTCTTCCAACAGTAATAAAAATCCAAGCATTACTTATTATTAAATTATTTAATTTAAAAATAAAGTTTATAATTTGTTTAAGAACAGGCGTTATAAATATTTTTTATCAAATTTTTAACCAATGTATTAGTTAGTATTTGTAAAGTTAAACTCAAAAGCGAGTATGGAAAAAGTTATATATATATATATATATATATATATATATATATATATATATATATATATATATATATATATACAAAAGTATTAGAATCAAGTTAATAGAAAAATCAAAAAAATCAAATAAAAATTAAACCAAAAAAATTATAAAAGAATATAAAAAAGAATCCAGCCTGAAGACTTTTTCAAGGGTCACCCTCAGACAGGGATTCAAAGAAAGGGATTTTTTCTGTGAGGAAATGCAGACATTTGTCTAATAATGATTCCTCGTGACCCGAAAATCCCCTGAAATTATGTACTAGAGATATACCATTTTAACAGAAAGGAAAATACAAAAAAACAAATTAGAAGAAAATAACCACTACAAAGTGAAAATACAAGAACAAAAATAACAATAAAAACAAAAAATAGCACTAAAGGAAAAAACGAAACGGCCAGAACATACCTTCAACAGTCAAGGAAATTTTAAGCTATCGATTGTGATTCCCGCTTTTTAAAATACTAACGGTAAATTATGTAAACAAATGTAGACTCAACAAATGTAGACGGCTTGTCCAAAATGAAAGATGTGGTTTCTCGCCAACGTTGACTCGCTTTTACTATTATTTTGGCAGATAGTTAAAAATAATTTAAAAACAGAAACAAAAATACTCAATATACATTATTGTTATATACATTTTATTGTAAGCGGGGGGCGAGATGAAATTATGATTGAAAACTGGGAAGCAAATACTGAAAGATTGAGAAACACTAATGTAAGAGAAAAAAATTATATAACATAATAAAATCAATTATGTTTTCAATTTTGCTGCTTTTTAATTTTTATATTTTTTAGAATTTGAATAAGAATCTGTAAATGAAGTAACATTGCTGAAAATTGTGTTTATACTTATTTTTTTCGTTTTTATTATCCGAAAAGAAAATAATACTGTAGAGTTTTGATATTCTGGTATTACATTTATAAAAGAAAATATTTAAATAGTTTAAATATTACTGGCCAAATACATTTTGTTGTAATTTTGATGGAAGCCTCAGTGGTGAAAATGACGAGTTAGGGAGTATTAAAATTCATTTTTCATTTAAGAATTCCATCATCAGTATCAATTTCCTATAAATGATCGGTATGGCTTCATCATAATTTCGTTAGTTTGTCACGATTTGTACAAAATTATGTAGCATGGTGGCCAATTAATTGTTGACTTTGAAGGCCATAGTCTGGACTAACGATTTAATTTCCTTTTACAGTACTTTCATATGCGTGGATATGATGAAGTGATCAGTAAACGTTTCAAAAGATATATTTGTAAAAACTTTAAAAAAAACCATCAAAACTGAAAAATTAAAATTAAAACAGAAGGATATACTTTATAATAGAATTAATATTACAAATATTTATTAATAATCAGAAAATAATGAAGTCAAATGCAAAATCATTTACGAGGTATTTATTTTATATGTAGTAATCTGCATTCTGGGATCTATACTTTGTTTTTCCTCCAAACATAAAATTTAAACAAAAAAAAAAATGCAAATTTTATAAAGATGGGCATCAATATGCATTAAACAGGCTCCTCCAAGATTTGTTTCATTAAATATATCATTTAGAAACTGCTCTAATTGATTTTTCATAATACCTGAATATAAGAATTTTATAAAAAAAAAACTCCTTTGGTTGCTAAAATTTTTCGATAACGTTAGCAAATATTATCAATGAACAATTTTTATTTTATTTGAGATGTAACATAGTACTGCGAGTTATAAATATGATCTGTGTCTTCTAATATCAAACACACAAAAAAAGGACATTAATATTAATTGATCCATTTATGGCCTTTTTTCTATTACATAAATTGTAATTGATGTAAAAAACTTGAAGTTTTATAGTATTTGATAAAATGCAGCTGTCATTTTTTATCGAAATCTTCCTATATAAGTAGTACAATATTCTATCTATCTACGTTTTATCTGAACAAAACAAAGCTTTACAATGAGAACCATTTTTGCTCTCTGCTTGATTATCGCCATCATCGCAATGGGTAAATATTGAAATATATCTTTTCATACAAATTCTATAAATTTATTTCGTAAAATTGCATTTAGGAACAATTTTTTAATATTTTTTTCCTTCAATTTTAAATTTTTAACATATATATATATATATATATATATATATATATATATATATATATATATATATATATATATATATATATATATATATATATATATATATATATATATATATATATATATATATATATATATATATATATATATATATATATATATATATATATATATATATACATTTAAAAATTTTGATGACAGTTTTAAAAAAACTCTATAATTTTTGAACTATTATATTTGCATATTCCTACATGTACTAAGGAGCAAGATACTATTTATACTTTCGAGGGCCATCGTGGTCTGGTGATAATGTCTCCGCTTCGGAACCCGAGGGCTTCAAGTTCGAGACCCAACTATATCACCGAAGAATCGTTGTGAAAGCGTGTCTGGTGCACCCTTACTCCATCCAGGCCAAACGTCTTCCAGCTGCGGTGGTGCGGAGAGGGTGTACCTGCTTATGTGTTACTGTTATTACTGTTCAATATTGCGAGATCCGTCCCAAAATAGCCCTAGTTTTGCTTTAAAAAAGGGGACGTTAATATAACTAAAACCAAACCAAGCCCTTTATAATTGCGGGACAATAATTAATTTCAAAATAATTAGAGAATAATCTTATAACCTTAACAGGCAAATGTTGTAAATAATTTTATTTTGTTTTAACACTGTCAAAAAAGTTTCGTTGGAATAAATTAAAAAAAAAATATGAATTTATTATTCTCACAAGCCAATTAATCATATTTAGTGAAATATATTTGTTAAACATATATTTCAAAAAAGAAAATTTAAGTATTCCTCTATATCTGATTAAATTATGAAGCTTTGAATGAAGCTATTTTAAGAGATTTTAAATTTATCATTTGATTGAAATACATCAAATAATCAATTAAAACTCTTAAAATAGCTCTCAATATTTCAATTGCTGCCTCGAGATAGATAAAATTATCAACAAACTCTTGTTTCTCAATAATGTTGTTGACTGATCTGAAATAAAGAAATTGAAAACTTTTTTGACTGGATCAGTTCAGAAAAGAGGAGTTTTTTTACTCTGTATTTAAATGTACATGTATCAAGTTTTTTCTTCTTTTTTCAGTATAATTAATAAAACAAGATGATAAATTGTGATTTTTATTTAAACGAACTTTTGGAGTATTAACATAGGAAAGAATGCTTTATATAAGATAAAATTTGGGGGTATTTAGGTTCCGTAATCTTTTCAGAGTTACATTTGTTGTCTGAATAAGCACAGATTTTGATCCTTTATGTCATTAAAAGTATTTATCCATTTGGAATTGCTTGCCTACTTAAATTGGACCTCTATGTGAGTTGGCATTCAGTATTTATATCGAAATTTTAAAGAAATATTTTGTTTAATAAAAGTTAAAATAATAATGTTAAACTTTTTAAAAAAAACATAATTATTTAAACTTTTTCACGTTTTTTTTTAAAAGAATATAAACAGAATTATATTTTTATAAAATGAAATTTTACTAAAAGCTCTCTAGCCGAACATTTCTCTTGTAAAAAAATACTTATTCTTTATTATGAAAATCCTCAAATTATATAAATTGTAAATGTTGTAGATTAAAATATTACAAAAGTAAATGCCTTTCATGTTTTATTTATTTTTTATGTATTTATTTACGGGGGGGGGGCAAGGGTAAGTTGTAATGCCTGTGAAAATTCAATATGTGGATTGCAGTCAACCTTGGCACATGAGCCAAGGTTGACAACTTATACCAATCAAATATTAAACCTAAAACATATTTATAAACTTATCAACTGAAGATAACCATCCCACTCATATAAAATTTCAGCCTGAAAAAAATGTTTCGTGGTCTTATGTTAAAAATCAGTCTGAATCATGCCTGATTAACTCTTAGGAATATCTGAGAAATAATAAAAAAAAAGAAATGCATTTGTTGCTTTTAGTAATTTTAGATTCACTTAATATATAATCCTTAAAAGATTTACTCTTTCATGGTGTTAAGTCAACTAAATTAATTATATCTAAAAAACTACTGGAAATTTTGAGTGAAATTTGATACACATATAAAGACATTCTAGATCGAATTATCAAAAAAAAAATCTCGATTTCTATAATTGAAAAATTTCGAGATACTAATGAATCAATTCTATGAATTAATTAGTATATCGATTAATCATTTTTAATTAACTCGGTAATTCCATTTTTAGATCTAAACAAGCCGATCAACATGTTTTCCATCGATAAATTTGCATCGTTATTTTTTGAAGAAGCGGTAATAAATATCAAAGTTACAAATGTGTTTATTTTTTTAATGGCGACTTTGCTTGATATTTTTATTCAAAACTAACATTTTGAAATGAATCATATCATTTTTTTTATTTATTTATATATTTATTTCATTTTAAGGTGTTGAAATTCATCGGTTTATGATTTTTAAAATATCTATTAAAATTTCTGTAAATTTTATACTTTAATTTCTTATTATTTTAGGAAATAAAAAATTCAGTAAAGGGTATATGAATTTGAAAAGATGAGAAAATATCATTAAACTATCTTAGAAACGTTGTATTTACCAAGAATCGCAAAGATTATATAAAACTTAAAATAAATTTTTATATTTGGAAGTAAGAAATCTCAACATAATAAATTATTTGACTATACATCAAATTTATATCATTGCAATAAACGAATCATTGCATTAAACGAATCATTAGTAAATATAAAATTGATTTAAAAGTTGCATGTGTTTTTATACCACTCTTAATATTACTCTTTTATTTACAGCAATGGGTGGCGTTCACCGTAAGTTCCATTATCATGGTTCAGTTCTATGTCATTTATAAACTAATTCTGATTTCGTCATTTATTTTTTAATATACATATATAAGGAAATAATATGTTGAATCATCAAATTTTGACTCATGTGTATATCTGATGTTGCATATTTAAAAAAAATGTTGCATTATATTGAAGTCTGTATTTTTCTAAATTAGAAAGAAATACTCAATTAGAAAGCACATTTTTATGTACTCCAATATGTATTCTAAAAACTGAAATATATAAAACTAGCCGACTTTGGGGGCCCGCTTGTTCGCCTTGGCTTTCGAATTTTTAGTCAGTGAAGCAAATAATATTGAATGTATTTTTTTAAGTTTTTTTTAGTTACTTGATGCAACTAAAAGAAATGAATTTTATTAAATCGGTCTGCTATAAATTACTGGTGTGCAAAATTTAAAAAAAAAAAAACATTTATATGCTACCAAATAAAATCGGAAGTGAAAATCCCACTTCAAGGTAATATCAAAAGAAGACAACGTTTAATTTTTTAGTGTATTAACTGTCAAAAGCATACGATTGAGTGTTTTGATAGATGAATTTGAATTTCATTATAGTATTGATTCAAACTGATACTAAAGAAAATTAAAAGCTATATATATGAGTTGGAAATTGTATTGAAACAAAATTAATATCAGCAAAAAGATTTAATTTTGCGATTACCAAATTTATTTTGTGTGATAATAGTTTTGTTAGATAAGAACAACAGTTACACCGATTTTCCATCTGGCGACTGTTAAATCCCCTTTCACGTTAAATTAAACTTTGGCATCTTCTTCTATCATCAAGACTTCTTTTGCATGTTTGTTCCTCTCATTGAATCGAGTTTTTAGTTACAAGGCAAGACTACACTCGAGAAACTTTAATAGTATTTTTCACTTCCATTAATTATTTAAACGAAGCTTTGAAATCAGTACAGCTAAAAAACTTTCTATGAAGCAATTTTTGTTCACATTTGACTATTGCCATTCGACTATAAGTAATAAGAGCAATTTCTGTGCCACGTACATTAGCTTTTTATATATATAGATTTTAATGATATTCAGAAATCCATTATTATTAATATTATTATTACCATGCTTCTTTGTCTCAGGAATGGCATATCGAAGAACGAAAAAGAGCCATTTTACACGTATATTGACACAATTTTTTTTAATGTTACTACTTCCACGAAATTTCGAAGTTTCAATTATTTGGAATTCAAAAATAAATTTAACAGTTGTCAAAGAAATATTTTTTAATTTTTAAAATTTTTTAGAAATAAGAAAGAAAGGTTTAAAAAATTGCAAATAAAAATAAAAAAAATAGAGAAATTTTTATTTTTTCATTAGTTACATTGTTGCTAATAACATTTAATAAAGTTATAAAGAAATAATTATAAGTGGTAAATATTTACATTTTTCAAAAAATGTGGAATGCATTTGAATAGCAATAATATACAAAAATATAGATTTGAAAAATGTCAGAAAGGAAAGTAGGTCTTGATATAAAAAGTGCATAGACTGTTTCCATTTTATAAGATTTAAATATCTTGTGATCTATAGCCGATAATTAGCCAAATGAAAGAGTAATTTTCCAGAAAAGAAAGGGGAAAATAAAGCAATACTCTTTTTTTACTACTTTTTTAAACTAATATTCGCATTATAAATTTATATTTACTGTCTATCATTTCTTTTACAGATTACAAAGTTACTCATGGTAAGATCATTTAATTGTATAAATCCTTAAGACTTGCTTGAGTAAGAATGTTGTTTTATGAATAAGTACATCGCAACATTATTTCTCTAGCATAAGAAATTCCAAATTTTGAAAAAATTCTCTTACAAAGAACAGAGAAGGAAATATTTTCATCAAAATAAAATCAAGCGAAATAAATTAAATTATAATTTCAGCACAAGAAATTCTAAAAAAAACATATTATATTGAAGACTCATAAGCATAAAAAAAATTATTTAACATATTTTTATAATAAGATTTTCCCCCAATTTTTTAATCAGTTCCCTTGGATTGGTAGTAAAAACAGAAAATTAGGAGCAGACATGCAAAAATATTCATTTAGTTATTAAGATAAAGAACACAATATTTGAAGTATAAAGATATTATTTTTGTATCTTGAAAATCATATAAATATTTTTATTAATTAATTGTGTATAATTTTAAAAATTAAAAATGCAAGGCAAAATTCGACACAGGAAACAATAGTTTATTTAAATGAATATTTAACACAAATTATAAATTTTCTTATTGCCTCTCTGTTTTAAACAACTGATGCTTTAATAAAATTACATCAGTTAGAAAATACGAAATAAGCGAAAGCATTTCAACCGCTTACTTCTATAAGGGATATTACATGCATAAAGAAAAATAAATTGAAAAGTGTACGTTGTGATGTCTTTCCTTTATGTTTGACATCTATTTTTTGAAATTTGTGGAAAGAAAAGAAAATCCCAAAGTTATTAATTTTTAATCATTAATCTATGTAGAAACGGAAATAAAAATGAGTAAAATGGATTAATATTTTTTCATAATTATGTGACTAATATTCCAATGTGTGAATATTGCATTGTAGAATTTAATAAATGCAGCTATGTTTCAAAATTAAAGCACTTTGAAATGTGCCCAAAATATCATTAATATACATAGATATGGTTCGATGCACCTTGCATAATATATTTTATATAATATAAGAGGCTAGTGATTAATGATTGAATATATTTTTAAAAGCATTAATTTTCATTGTAAGAAAATTGTGTTAAAGGAAACAGGAAAGAAAAATTATTTTTATTTTGTCTAAATGATGTTTATACAGCTTGATTTTGTATCTTGAGAAACATAATAAGAATTTGGTTAGCAATTACGATGAGCATATTTTTGTTCATGCTGTTTACGAAGTGCAACCTTTTTAAAGATAATTGAAATAATCTCTTCCTTTTTAATTTTCGCTTCAGAATAAGAAATAGATTTATTTTAGTAATTTTATATGTTTGTAATTTTCTAATTATTGAATGAAAACATAATTATTTTTCATGATGCTTTTAAGAATAATAACCATTGAAAGCTTTAATTTTAACAGCATGTGCAGTTTTATAATAGTTAGCATATTCATTTATTAATAACAGAAATTCTGCAATAATATTTCAAAATATTTGCTTCGTTATAACAGCTCCTGAATATGGTGAGTGTTTTCATTTATTCGTATTTCGTTTTAATGATTTAGATGATAAAATCATTTATACATAACAAAATATTATTAAAAATGTTGAAAAGCAAATGAATGTGTTTGAATTATAACAAATTATCGTTATATTTTAATCTCCTACAAAGTCCAGATCGTTGAAACCCATTGATTGATCAGGAAACAAATCTTTGTCTATTAAAGCTCCACTTTGATCATTCTGAATATCAAATGTATGAAATAAATGTGATAAATGAAATCGCCTTAAAATTTAAGATATTTAAATATTTACATATTATTTATAATTAAAAGAATAAATAAATTTTTACTAGACCCTAACAATTTCCTAATGATATTTAAATTATTAGTTCAATTGAGGTTATAATTTAAAATTGAATTCCTAAGTAATGATGCGTTACTAATGTCTAATTGAAACAATAATTTTTAAAAACGTTATCTGATTTTAAATCATCTCAAAATCGGAATTCTAGTACAATAAATTTGTTTTATATGAAATAAATATATTATCATTGATTCTAAATTAATGTATATCGAAACACAAAAAAGGATAAAAAAGATTTTGCAGTTAATTTTTTTTTAAATATATATTATTTTATAAATAATGATTGATGATTTCATTTATTTTTGGCCACTATGCTTTCTTTTGCTTTTATGTACTTTCATGCTTTTTTCTATGATCATTTTTATTTGCTCCATTTATATATTTTTTTTTCTTTCTTTCTTTCTACAATATCAGAGTCTGGCCATCATGGAAGTAAGAATTTCTCTTATATATTTACCTCTTCATTTTTCTGAACAACCTTACTCTGAACTCTTAAATTTAATCAGTATTTGATTAGGATACAATGATAATTAAATAATGACTGTGTGTATTCGCTTTCAATTTTCAGAACTGTTTGACTAATTTCGATATTCAAATCTTTTTAAAAGATAGTTTGTTATTTGCCTGTATGACTGACAAACAGTTTTCTAAATGAAAGCATGAGAAATCCAAAAACACAACTATTCCTACAGAAGAAAAATAGCATAGGACTAGGAATCTAGGAGTTTATTAAATATTTGGGCTGTAAACTGGGCAGTATATTTTGCAACAATACAAATGTGGCTTTTACAATCATTTTAGAATAAATATTTTTTAGTTGCAGTAAGATGTTAGATGTGAATATTTATGCATCATGATTAAAATATTTAGACAAAAGACTTTTAGTGCATGTGATTTTATGAAACAGTCAGTAAAATTAAAATTAAAAGATGAGACTGTTTTCTTGGCAAATAACAATCATTATTTTATTGTAATGCCTTAATAATAAAGTTAATTGTAGTTGTTGATTAAATGCTCATAGAGCAGCTGTTTAAATACGACTGTGTAAGGCAATGGTGTTATCGTTTTGAAGAAACAAAATGATTAATAAGGCGTTATAGATACTAATGGTCTTCATTTATTAGAAGCGGAATTAGTCAAAGAAAATAATGATAAAAATTTAAGTAAATTTTAACATCGTCATCTAGTTTAGTAAAAATTAAATTTGAAACTACAAAGCTTTTTATCATGATCGAGAAATAAAGGAAATAATACAGTGCATAAAACTTTATATTACATATTTTGTTTGATTATACAATATATGCCAACATGAACCCAAGAATCAAAGATATTATTTTGGCTTGCTTATTCTAGAAATAATTGTTCTCAATAAGTCATATGACAGGATTTCGTTCTATGCTTTCTACTTTAGAATATATTTATTTACATAATTAATTATATTGTTTTAAAAACTAAATAAACTGCAATAAAAACTCCAATTGCTATTTTTTTTTTTTAATATTTCAGCACCACTTAGCATTAAAAATAACTGTTCATGCAATGTAAATTCGAAAACCTTCCCTTATTATTGATATAGAAAGAAACATAATCCAGTCAAGATATTAATTTTTAATAAATTAATGTTTTAAATAAAGTTGACCATCAACATGATAAATAGATGCTAAATCAATTGCATATATATATATATATATATATATTCAAATCTTGAAGAAATATTTCTTTTATTTAGCTACTACAATTATTTTGCAATGAAAGAGTAAAACTTTTTCAATTTTTGTTATGTATATGAATTTTTTAGATACTGCTATGTTTTTGTATTGTCTAATTTCTTAGAGCAGAGTAAACAGCGTTAATTATTTCACATTTTAAACATTTTTATATATTTATTCAGGTATCTTTGATAGAGCTGCTAGCACCATTAATGGATTTCTCGGCTAAGTATGAGATAAAGCTGGATCAATTCTGGATTTCTTGAAATAAAATTTGTTTCTGCTTTGCAGTCTTGCATTTCTTTTTGCTGAAATTCAATTCAAAAGATTTTATGGAATATGTTTCTAAAATTTCAAGAATATTAGAAAAATCATTCAGTGTAACATAAAAAAAAAATTATAAGCATTTCATTCACATTTTTTTTTTGTTAAATTAATTTTTACAACAATTTGATGAACATTCTTAACAGAATCTTCACTTAAACGTTTTCATTTACTTCATTGAAAATAAGAGTTAATAGATGGTTTAGCAATTAATTGTACAGTACAGTCCCGATTATCCGCGGAATTGGGTGGCGCTGCCGCTGCGGCTATCAAAAATCGTGGATAATCCTTAAAAAGTTAAAAACGGGTATAGCAAAAGAGAAAACAGTCATTCCAACTTTGAAAAATCGTATTATGTACAATAAAACGTAAAATAAACAGCAGGAAATGTTTAACTAACGCTTAATATTTTAGTATATCACTCAAAACTAACCTAAAATGCATTTTGTTAATGAAAACGGAAAAGTGCTTTGAACTTACGAGATGCGTCAAGGATGCACAGAAAAATAAATGCATATGTACTGTTTAATACTGTAATGTATTATGTAATTACAAATGCATAACTGTAAAACTTCATCTTTTTGAAGAAATCAGTCATTTGAGTTTGCTTCTTGCTTTGAAAGCATTTTCTCTTTGCTTGGAAGCAAAAAAAAAAAAAAAAAACTTAGTGTGGTAGGCGCGGATAATCGGGAGTCTACTGTATTAAATAGAGACAATTTTTTGATCATCTATTAATGAATTAAAAAAATTTGCTCTTTCCTTTTCTAGCAATTCTAAGCTTTCACCAAATCTTAATATTATTTGAAAATCCTACTTAAAAATGAAACAAACTTTACTAACAATCTTTTCTTCGGAAATAATCCTTTTTAATTACTTACATATTTCTGTATCAAAATTAAAAATCTTTAACATCAATGGAGTAATGGAAAAAATTAACAAAGCATGAAAATCAAAGCAAAAAATTAAAATCTTGCCTTACACTGAAACCTTTTCAACACGGAAAAATAAACCGAGTTTTCATGTCTTTAAAAAAAAGGCCTGATGAAATATTAATAGCAACAATCCAAACGCATGACTTAACGTGTCATTTTAACAATGATATATCTTGTTGCAAAATACGCTTAATATATAGTTATAAGTAATTAAAAAAAATTATGTGGAAAACAATTTGGTATTAACGAAAAGATATATATATATATTGAATTTTAAGATGCTGTAAAAATCATTTTTTCACTGTAATGAATTTGTAATTTATCTCTGGAAACGTAAAAATAATATTTTATTTTCGATCAGAATTCTAATCAAATGTTACAAAAATCCGCTTTGCACAGTAATAATTTTGTAAATGATCATGAAAAGAACAAAAATTTTATTTTGTTTTTCATTAAAATTCTAATCAAAATTTTAAACAGAACTTTGAACTCACTGAAGTATGTATGGGCCAGTCTAGATCAAATAATCTGATCTGCAGTGAGGCGAAACTTAACAATAAACAAAAACTTATTTTCATTATAAAATGTATTTATAGATTAAATGTATCAGATAATATTTAATATATTTAATCTGTACGATAATTTTTATTTGTTTTAAGTATTAAAAATTTGCAAATTTTTTGAATATTTATAATTACATGCTTTACTTTGCAATTAAATACACGAGATGAAATAATTTGAAAAAGAAATTTCTGAAAGATATAACTTAAGTTATAAAGCAAGTTAAATATTCTAAAGAATTCTAGTTTTAACTAAAGCCCAGGGGACCAAAAATGAAATCACTTCGGTTACTATCAAATGTCACTTGTTTGATTATATCGGTGAACAAATATGTGATTAAAACTCCCTTTCAACCAAATTCCGAAGGTATATTCAAAATCTTGCTTAAAAATTGGGTATACGGCAAGTGACTACGTTAGAGGAAACGATTTTTATTATTATTATTATTATTAATCAACAAACTGTAATTTTTTTAAAAAAAGTTTGCAGAAAATAAATTGAACCAAAAGTATTAAAAATATTCCACTAAATGTCATTGAAAAAAAATTGGAAACAAATTTGGTTTTGTTTATGTTTTAAAAAAAGATATAAAGTAAAACTCTTGAACTTTAAAAGTTTGTTTAATGATTTGCTCAAACACTTGTGGATAATAAATATATTTCTTAGTTAACTAAAACAAAAGCTTACTTTGTATACATATTAGGGTTTGACTAATAAACAACCCAATTGTATTTATTATTCACTTTTCAGAGAATTTAAGAATATAATTAGAAACTCTCATACCAAATTTGAGCCAAGAATATGCATTAGATTTGAACTTGTAATGTTTTTTATAAAAAAAAATTAAAATTCAGAATTTGAAATAATTACATTTAATGATATAAAACAGTATTAAAACATATATTATAGAAATACAAAAAATAATGCAAATTCTTAAGTACAAGCTGGGAAATAAAAATTAAACGATTATATAAAGAAGACTGCTCAGAACGAAGAACGTATTAAAGGCCATTAAACAATTTTATCTTAGAAATCGGCACTTTTAATTGAAAGAGAAGTATGTCAAAAATAAATAAAATAATTTTATGCGCAATATTAATATTCCATTTAGAATAAACAGATGTAAACACTACATATGCAGCTAAAAAATTAAACGATTATTCAATATATGTGCTGAATATTTTTCCTAAAGTTTACAAAATAATTAATTAATATTTTATTGCAAAAATAATCATTTTTCTTTGATGAACCTTGAAAAATATATCTCATATTTTAGAACCACTCTTTGAGTTATTTTAAAAAGGAGTAATCACTAAAATGTTTTTGATTCTATGCTAAATCTGTAATTTGGAAATTAAAGTGCAGAAAAGTACAATATTTGGTTCATTACTTAAAAAATTTTCGCTCAGAATCTTATGAATATTTAACACGTTCATTAAACTATTATAGAAATCTTTGGTTAAAAATAGAATAATTATTTAAACTGCAGCACTGCAACATGGAATATGATTTCTTTTATTATGCAGATTTTTTTATTTGCATTTTCTTTACTTGAACTTTCTGAATCACTTTATAAACCTATATCAAAAACTGTCTGATACTTCAAAATTGCTAAAAAATAAATTTTTATAAATTACAAGGGTTAAAATCCTTTCATATTTTATTACAGAGAAAGTATATATGACATTATTTCATTTTATATGCAGACAACTTTAACTAAGATCTATAATAAGTGGAAATTTAGAAAGTCATTATAATATTAATAAATAAGTAAGACTATTTCATTAACTATAATGTTTATTAAGAGAAACATTTAGTTTACAATTGAATATTTTATTAATATTTTTTTTTAATTTACTTTCAAATGAAAGAAGCCGTTCCACTCTTCGGTATATACAATCAGAGTCAATAGTCATGCCAATTTTTATGGAATTTATAAGTTTAATTTTTAGTTATTTTTTTCACCCAAATTCTGTGAGCATTTCACACTTGTTAGTTATTTAATGTATCCATAATTTTTCTATATGTTAATAATAATGAATAAAACTATCTGATTAATTAGCTTTGAAGTAATAGTATCTTTCTATCTAAATGAAAGATCTGAATTTTTTATATGTTTTAAAGAATTTTTCATATTATGAAAGCTAAAACTGAAAAATCAAAACGACGCAATAAATAAATTAAGAGGTCTTTAAAAGTTTTGAATAACTAGAAGACATATTTAGGTATAAAATCACAAATAAAATTCAGATATAACCACTTTTAAAATTTGACCTTCTTTAGGTATTTTATTTAAAAATTTCTAAAGCTAAATTAAAATGCTGAAAAAATAATAAAAGAATTTAATGTCTATTTCGCCATTTCAAAAATATTAATTTAAACTTCTAAAATATAATATAAGAAAATTTTAAATAAATTTTGTGAATAATCCACAAATTTGGTAATAAAAATACGCCTGCGTCCAATAATAGAAATATAAAAGATAATTATGGAAAATAATAAGGAAATTTATCATTTTTAATAGTGGAATTAGGAGACATTGATACACTTTATTTCGCTGTGGGGAGTTTAATAAAAATTAATTTATAAAAATTTTATTACTAAAATTGATGTATCATAAGAACATATTAAATGCTTTCATTCGAATTTTCGTTTAAATATCATAATAAAATATTTATTTCAACTTTTCTAAAAAAAATTTTAAATCGGCTACATATTAGGGCAACATTGATATATTCTAAGATACAATAACGGTTCTTAAAGCTGTTAACTATTATCAATTGATTTCATATTTCAAATAAAATCTTAAATTTAATTAAAGTGATCAAATATTTATCTTAGTGAAAATACATTCTTTTTAATCAAAATACTTCGATTATACCCGGTCCCATCCGCTTTTCAATGTATAGATAGAATGTCACCAGTTTAAGGTTGGTGTGTGAAGAAAGAAAAGATATGGATATAATCTTTCTGCTAATATTTTTTTTCAAAAAAATATTAGCAGAAAGGGAGAAAAATTCTAAAATTTCATGAAAGAAATTTTAACGTTATATTCTTTTTACAACATAGTAGTTCTTAAAATTTCAATAACAAAATTATTACTGAAATAGTATTTCTAGCATTTTACATCATCTAGTTTGTTTAATTATTTTTAATTGGTGACGAAGAGTGGCCATCGAACTTTCAGCTGTAACCTCACACATGAAATATTTACAGAATAAAAGGAGGAAGAGGATCCAGATATGTAAAAATCTATACAAGTTAAAAAAATTCACATACTGGTTTAATATGTTTCCTAGAATATTGTGACTTCTAAAATGGAGGATCAGATTTCTAAATCCAAACAAAAAAAAACAAGAAAAACCGTGAAAATAAACTGAAAAATAGGCTTAAATTCATAAATAAAAGTTAACATGATATATACAGCATCAATTTAAAGCAACAAAAATTTTCATCACTAGAGAAAAATATTTATTACAATACATGAAAAAGCAACCGCACATAAATTAGTAATATACGTATGTATTCCAGAAATTTTATGAAGAGCATAGAGGCGTTAATTTATCACAAAACTGCATATGAAATAAAAAAGATATTATATAATATACTGGGAGAATTATTTATCATAAAATGACCAAAGTTAAAAAGCCTCATTTGTAAGGGTTTGATGTTTCATCTGATTTTTTTTTTATTTTTTATTTTATTTATTTATTTATTTATTTATTTTTTTTTGCTGGACACTTTTTTTAATAGTCATGTTTCAACTAGATAGAATACATTTCTCTTGTTGAAATTTGGCAATGCATTTATGCAGCTTTATCTTGTCTTAAAAAGCCTTGAAAGTACTACATGCATTATCTTTCATTTTTGAATTATCTGTGTATGCATTAAGTTCTACAGAAATTTTAACAGTGGGAGATAGATGAATTCTATTTTTCAAATACATGTTTAACAGGATGTTATCTAAGATTGGTATCTCTAGCCTGGAAACTTTTAGGAAGAAATTATTTTTCTTTGAAAAATAATTTTCTCAGTCTTGTTTTAGTTTATATGAAGAGGTAAAAATTCCGATTTTGGATTTCTTGAAGTGCTGATTTTGGATTATTACTGTACGGTTCTGTGATGAATACCAAACACAAAATTTGTTTTTAATGGATAGAAGTAATTTATACTCTTAGAAAATGATAATCGACAACCAAACAGTTGCAATTTGCCTACAAAATTAATTAATAAGCATTTAAAAAAATTAATACATGTGTAATAACTAAAACACTCGGACATGATATAAAACCACATGTAATTAAAATTATAAAATTGATAATTCCTTTTCTCCTTACATTAAGAAGCATACTAATGACAAAATAAAGTTAAAAAAGAGTAGGAAAAAAGTAATTATTACATTTAATTCTACACTCTGTAGCTGTAAAGTTCAAAATTGAAATGTAAAGAGGATACCGTTTTGATAGATCCTTTGATACCTACCTTCTGGCATTGATAATCTTAGTAAAACGTTAAAATATGACTGTTCACATCTGGATTACCATTATTATCAGAATTGTTAACTTATGTGTTCCATATCTCTCTTTAAGAGTATCAATAACTTTGAATTTCATATTAACAGCATTATCTCGATTTCTTTTATAGGCATTTCAATCATAAAATGGAGCTTTTAAATTTTTTCTAATCTAAAATTCTTTCTATAAAGTATTGCAGTTTCATCAATTTTTTTTGTAATTCGTACTTTATTAAAGTTAATTTTTTCAGTTCTAACTATTAAAATACTATATATTGTACATGAGTATATGATCCAAAATTATATAAAGATTTAAAAATAACGCATTCTTTCTAATAATGTTCAGTTGTTTCATAGTTAAACATATGATGCACCCATCATTGCTACTTCGCGAAGAAAATCACAGAATCCCCCCCCCCAAGAAAAACGTTTTTATTCTTTGATTATCTTAAAATATACTTTAAACCTTTAACACGCATTTAGTGGTATATTCTAAAACAAAATTAGTGGTAAAATTAAAAAATATGGGACGAAAGAAGGGCCCAATTTTAGTACAAATATATATTTCACACACTTCGCAGATAGAACAAAGCGTAAAGAACAACATGCCGAACCAAGTCTCGAATCCGGGACATTCAGATCACGAAGACGCACTACCTCTAGTTCAGGAGGCCGCCTTATTTCTTCTTTTAAATATAATGGAAACTTAATATGAATGGCATTGCTTCAAATTTAGAATCCATTGCGTTCACGCTTCCAACAGTAATAAAAACCACCCATTACTTATTATTAAATTATTTAATTTTATAATAAAATTTATAATTTGTTTAAGAACAGGCGTTATAAATAATTTTTATCAAATTTTTAACCAATGTATTAGTTAGTATTTGTAAAGTTAAACTCAAAAGCGAGTATGGAAAAAGTTATATATATATATATATATATATGAATAAATAATATATATATATATATATATATATATATATATACAAAAGTATTAGAATCAAGTTAATAGAAAAATCAAAAAAAATCAAATAAAAATTAAACCAAAAAAATTATAAAAGAATCCGGCCTGAAGACTTTTTCAAGGGTCACCCTCAGACAGGGTTTCAAAGAAAGGGATTTTTTCTGTGAGGAAATGCAGACATTTGTCTAATAATGATTCCTCGTGACCCGAAAATCCCCTGAAATTATGTACAAGAGATATACCATTTTAACAGAAAGGAAAATACAAAAAAACAAATTAGAAGAAAATAACCACTACAAAGTGAAAATACAATAACAAAAATAACAATAAAAACAAAAAATAGCACTAAAGAAAAAAAGGTAAAGGCCAGGAACATACCTTCAACAGTCAAGGAAATTTTAAGCTATCGATTGTGATTCCTGCTTTTTAAAATACTAACGGTAAATTATGTAAACAAATGTAGACTCGCAGTTCCATCTATTGAGTGATCTAATATGCAAGGAAAGTTCAATTTTTATCTAAGCCACAGGATTAATCCCAAACCTTACTCAATATGAAGTGTTTCCAAATGTCGTTTAAGTTTATTAGGTTTCATGCTATCTGCGGCCAACATTTTTGTGTAAAAGATACACAGGAGCCTTTCTTCTTCATTTACTTCAGCACTAGTAAACCCATAATTTAAGTATTCTTGAAAATATTTTCTTCATTTAATTTTCGGAACCACCCTCGTCTGTGTACTTGTTGATGCTTGATTGTCGTCTAGTGCTTGCTTACTTCCGTTTAAAAATTTATCCATGAGTCTGCATAAATCTAGTGCGTGAATATTTAATATGGTGAATTGCAATTAACACGAAAACATATATAACATACACATTCACTATAGATTCCATAGCGATAAAAGGATCGACTCGAATGAGACTGGCTGGAATTAAAACTTGCGTTATCGAACATTTTCCTTCTTCCTATGAGAAAACATTTGCTCCCCGCATGCTCGAGACGGCATAGGTCCTGTGGATTCCCTTCCACAAACATTGCTTATTTTTTTCACTTTTGTTTAGTCACGGTTCTGTTTTATTTCTTTTATTATTTGAAGAAATGTATTCCTAGTTTCTAAATTTATCTCATCCCTTCTAGGGTAACTTTCATTAACGTTTTTTTTTTTTTTTTTTTTTTTTTTTTTTTTTTTTTTTTTTTACTTTCATATTCTTTTAACGTTATCTCCCTGTTTGTCTTTCATTTCAAATATAATATTTAAATTTTTCCCGCTTTCATTCGTTTTATCTTTTTACTGCCGGCTTGTCCAAAATGAAAAATGTGGTTTCTCGCTAACGTTGACTCGCTTTTGCTATTATTTTGGCAGTTAGTTAAAAATAATTTAAAAACAGAATCCAAAATACTCAATATACATTATTGTTATATACATTTTATTGTAAGCGGGGGGCAAGATGAAATTATGATTGAAAACAGCTCCGCAAATACTGAAAGATTGAGAAACACTGATGTAAGAGAAAAAAATTATATAACATAATAAAATCAATTATGTTTTCAATTTTGCTGCTTTTTAATTTTTATATAGAGTTTTGATATTCTGGTATTACATTTATAAAAGAAAATATTTAAATAGTTTAAAAATTACTGGCCAAATACATTTTGTTGTAATTTTGATGGAAGCCTCAGTGAAAATGACGAGTTAGGGAGTATTAAAATTCATTTTTCATTTAAGAATTCCATCATCAGTGGCAATTTCCTATAAATGATCGATATGGCTTCATCATAATTTCGTTAGTTTGTCACGATTTGTACAAAATTATGTAGCATGGTGGCCGATTAATTGTTGACTTTGAAGGCCATAGTCTGGACTAACGATTTAATTTTCTTTTACAGTACTTTCATATGCGTGGATATGATGAAGTGATCAGTAAACGTTTCAAAAAGATATATTCGTAAAAACTTTAAAAAAAACCCATCAAAACTGAAAAATTAAAATTAAAACAGAAGGACATACTTTATAATAGAATTAATATTACAAATATTTATTAATAATCAGAAAATAATGAAGTCAAATGCAAAATCATTTACGAGGTATTTATTTTATATGTAGTAATCTGCATTCTGGGATCTGTATTTTGTTTTTCCTCCAAACATAAAATTTAAACTAAAAAAAATGCAAATTTTATAAAGATGTGCATCAATATGCATTAAACAGGCTCCTCCAAGATTTGTTTCATTAAATATATCATTTAGAAACTGCTCTAATTGATTTTTCATAATACCTGAATATAAGAATTTTATAAAAAAAAACTCCTTTGGTTGCTAAAATTTTTCGATAACGTTAGCAAATATTTTCAATGAACAATTTTTATTTTATTTGAGATGTAACATAGTACTGCGAGTTATAAATATGATCTGTGTCTTCTAATATCAAACACAAAAAAAAAGGACATTAATATTAATTGATCCATTTATGGCCTTTTTTCTATTACATAAATTGTAATTGATGTAAAAAACTTGAAGTTTTATAGTATTTGATAAAATGCAGCTGTCATTTTTTATCGAAATCTTCCTATATAAGTAGTACAATATTCTATCTATCTACGTTTTATCTGAACAAAACAAAGCTTTACAATGAGAACCATTTTTGCTCTCTGCTTGATTATCGCCATCATCGCAATGGGTAAATATTGAAATATATCTTTTCATACAAATTCTATAAATTTATTTCGTAAAATTGCATTTAGGAACATTTTTTTAATATTTTTTTCCTTCAATTTTAAATTTTTAACATATATATATATATATATATATATATATATATATATATATATATATATATATATATATATATATATATATATATATATACATTTAAAAATTTTGATGACAGTTTTAAAAAAACTCTATAATTTTTGAACTATTATATTTGCATATTCCTACATGTACTAAGGAGCAAGATACTATTTATACTTTCGAGGGCCATCGTGGCCTGGTGATAATGTCTCCGCTTCGGAACCCGAGGGTTTCAAGTTCGAGACCCAACTATATCACCGAAGAATCGTTGTGAAAGCGTGTCTGGTGCACCCTTACTCCATCCAGGCCAAACGTCTTCCAGCTGCGGTGGTGCGGAGAGGGTGTACCTGCTTATGTGTTATTACTGTTCAATATTGCGAGATCCTTCCCAAAATAGCCCTAGTTTTGCTTTAAAAAAGGGGACGTTAATACAACTAAAACCAAACCAAGCCCTTTATAATTGCGGGACAATAATTAATTTCAAAATAATTAGAGAATAATCTTATAACCTTAACAGGCAAATGTTGTAAATAATTTTATTTTGTTTTAACACTGTCAAAAAAGTTTCGTTGGAATAAATTAAAAAAAAATATGAATTTATTATTCTCACAAGCCAATTAATCATATTTAGTGAAATATATTTGTTAAACATATATTTCAAAATAGAAAATTTAAGTATTCCTCTATATCTGATTAAATTATGAAGCTTTGAATGAAGCTATTTTAAGAGATTTTAAATTTATCATTTGATTGAAATACATCAAATGATCAATTAAAACTCTTAAAATAGCTCTCAATATTTCAATTGCTGCCTCGAGATAGATAAAATTATCAACAAACTCTTGTTTCTCAATAATGTTGTTGACTGATCTGAAATAAAGAAATTGAACACTTTTTTGACTGGATCAGTTCAGAAAAGAGGAGTTTTTTTACTCTGTATTTAAATGTACATGTATCAAGTTTTTTCTTCTTTTTTCAGTATAATTAATAAAACAAGATGATAAATTGTGATTTTTATTTAAACGAACTTTTGGAGTATTAACATAGGAAAGAATGCTTTATATAAGATAAAATTTGGGGGTATTTAGGTTCCGTAATCTTTTCAGCCTTACATTTGTTGTCTGAATAAGCACAGATTTTGATCCTTTATGTCATTAAAAGTATTTATCCATTTGGAATTGCTTGCCTACTTAAATTGGACCTCTATGTGAGTTGGCATTCAGTATTTATATCGAAATTTTAAAGAAATATTTTGTTTAATAAAAGTTAAAATAATAATGTTAAACTTTTTAAAAAAAACATAATTATTTAAACTTTTTCACGTTTTTTTTAAAAGAATATAAACAGAATTATATTTTTATAAAATGAAATGTTACTAAAAGCTCTCTAGCCGAACATTTCTCTTGTTAAAAAAAACTTATTCTTTATTATGAAAATCCTCAAATTATATAAATTGTAAATGTTGTAGATTAAAATATTACAAAAGTAAATGCCTTTCATGTTTTATTTATTTTTTATGTATTTATTTACGGGGGGGGGGGGCAAGGGTAAGTTGTAATGCCTGTGAAAATTCAATATGTGGGTTGCAGTCAACCTTGGCACATGAGCCAAGGTTGACAACTTATACCAATCAAATATTAAACCTAAAACATATTTATAAACTTATCAACTGAAGATAACCATCCCACTCATATAAAATTTCAGCCTGAAAAAAATGTTTCGTGGTCTTATGTTAAAAATCAGTCTGAATCATGCCTGATTAACTCTTAGGAATATCTGAGAAATAATAAAAAAAAAGAAATGCATTTGTTGCTTTTAGTAATTTTAGATTCACTTAATATATGATCCTTAAAAGATTTACTCTTTCATGGTGTTAAGTCAACTAAATTAATTATATCTAAAAAACTACTGGAAATTTTGAGTGAAATTTGATACACATATAAAGACATTCTAGATCGAATTATCAAAAAAAAATCTCGATTTCTATAATTGAAAAATTTCGAGATACTAATGAATCAATTCTATGAATTAATTAGTATATCGATTAATCATTTTTAATTAACTCGGTAATTCCATTTTTAGATCTAAACAAGCCGATCAACATGTTTTCCATCGATAAATTTGCATCGTTATGTTTTGAAGAAGCGTAAATAAATATCAAAGTACAAATGTGTTTATTTTTTTAATGGCGACTTTGCTTGATATTTTTATTCAAAATTAACATTTTGAAATGAATCATATCATTTTTTTATTTATTTATATATTAATTTCATTTTAAGGTGTTGAAATTCATCGGTTTATGATTTTTAAAATATCTATTAAAATTTCTGTAAATTTTATACTTTAATTTCTTATTATTTTAGGAAATAAAAAATTCAGTAAAGGGTATATGAATTTGAAAAGATGAGAAAATATCATTAAACTATCTTAGAAACGTTGTATTTACCAAGAATCGAAGAGATTATATAAAACTTAAAATAAATTTTAAAATTTGGAAGTAAGAAATTTCAACGTAATAAATTATTTGACTATACATCAAATTTATATTATTGCAATAAACGAATCATTGCATTAAACGAATCATTAGTAAATATAAAATTGATTTAAAAGTTGCATGTGTTTTTATACCACTCTTAATATTACTCTTTTATTTACAGCAATGGGTGGCGTTCACCGTAAGTTCCATTATCATGTTTCAGTTCTATGTCATTTATAAACTAATTCTGATTTCGTCATTTATTTTTTAATATACATATCTAAGCAAATAATATGTTGAATCATCAAATTTTGACTCATGTGTATATCTGATGTTGCATATTTAAAAAAAAATGTTGCATTATATTGAAGTCTGTATTTTTCTAAATTAGAAAGAAATACTCAATTAGAAAGCACATTTTTATGTACTCCAATATGTATTCTAAAAACTGAAATATATAAAACTAGCCGACTTTGGGGGCCCGCTTGTTCGCCTTGACTTTCGAATTTTTAGTCAGTGAAGCAAATAATATTGAATGTATTTTTTTAAGTTTTTTTTAGTTACTTGATGCAACTAAAAGAAATGAATTTTATTAAATCGGTCTGCTATAAATTACTGGTGTGCAAAATTAAAAAAAAAAAAAAAAAAAAACATTTACATGCTACCAAATAAAATCCCACTTCAAGGTAATATCAAAAGAAGACAACTTTTAAATTTTTAGTTTATTAACTGTCAAAAGCATACGATTGAGTGTTTTGATAGATGAATTTGAATTTCATTATAGTATTGATTCAAACTGATACCAAAGAAAATTAAAAGCTATATATATGAGTTGGAAAATGTATTGAAACAAAATTAATATCAGCAAAATAATTAAATTTTGCGATTACCAAATTTATTTTGTGTGATAATAGTTTTGTTAGATAAGAACAACAGTTACACCGATTTTCCATCTGGCGACTGTTAAATCCCCTTTCACGTTCAATTAAACTTTGGCATATTCTTCTATCATCAAGACTTCTTTTGCATGTTTGTTCCTCTCATTGAATGGAGTTTTTAGTGACAAGGCAAGACTACACTCGAGAAACTTTAATAGTATTTTTCACTTCCATTAATTATTTAAACGAAGCTTTGAAATCAGTACAGCTAAAAAACTTTCTATGAAGCAATTTTTGTTCACATTTGACTATTGCCATTCGACTATAAGTAATAAGAGCAATTTCTGTGCCACGTACATTAGCTTTTTATATATATAGATTTTAATGATATTCAGAAATCCATTATTATTAATATTATTATTACCATGCTTCTTTGTCTCAGGAATGGCATATCGAAGAACAAAAAAGAGCCATTTTACACGTATATTGACACAATTTTTTTTAATGTTACTACTTCCCCGAAATTTCGAAGTTTCAATTATTTTGAATTCAAAAATAAATTTAACAGTTGTCAAAGAAATATTTTTTAATTTTTAAAATTTTTCAGAAATAAGAAAGAAAGGTTTAAAAAATTGCAAATAAAAATAAAAAAATAGAGAAATTTTTATTTTTTCATTAGTTACATTGTTGCTAATAACATTTAATAAAGTTATAAAGAAATAATTATAAGTGGTAAATATTTACATTTTTCAAAAAATGTGGAATGCATTTGAATAGCAATAATATACAAAAATATAGATTTGAAAAATGTCAGAAAGGAAAGTAGGTCTTGATATAAAAAGTGTATAGACTGTTTCCATTTTATAAGATTTAAATATCTTGTGATCTATAGCCGATAATTAGCCAAATGAAAGAGTAATTTTCCAGAAAAGAAAGGGGAAAATAAAGCAATACTCTTTTTTTACTACTTTTTTAAACTAATATTCGCATTATAAATTTATATTTACTGTCTATCATTTCTTTTGCAGATTACAAAGTTACTCATGGTAAGATCATTTAATTGTATAAATCCTTAAGACTTGCTTGAGTAAGAGTGTTGTTTTATGAATAAGTACATCGCAACATTATTTCTTTCATAAGAAATTCCAAATTTTGAAAAAATTCTCTTACAAAGAACAGAGAAGTAAATATTTTCATCAAAATAAAATTAAGCGAAATAAATTAAATTATAATTTCAGCACAAGAAATTCTAAAAGAAACATATTATATTGAAGACTCATAAGCATAAAAAAAATTATTTAACATATTTTTATAATAAGATTTTTCCCCCAATTTTTTAATCAGTTCCCTTGGATTGGTAGTAAAAACAGAAAATTAAGAGCAGACATGCAAAAATATTCATTTAGTTATTAAGATAAAGAACACAATATTTGAAGTATAAAGATATTATGTTTGTATCTTGAAAATCATATAAATATTTTTATTAATTAATTGTGTATAATTTTAAAAATTAAAAATGCAAGGCAAAATTCGACACAGGAAACAATAGTTTATTTAAATGAATATTTAACACAAATTATAAATTTTCTTATTGTCTCTCTGTTTTAAACAACTGATGCTTTAATAAAATTACATCAGTTAGAAAATACGAAATAAGCGAAAGCATTTCAACCGCTTACTTCTATAAGGGATATTACACGCATAAAGAAAAATAAATTGAAAAGTGAACGTTGTGATGTGTTTCCTTTATGTTTGACATCTATTTTTTGAAATTTGTGGAAAGAAAAGAAAATCCCAAAGTTATTAATTTTTAATCATTAATCTATGTAGAAACGGAAATAAAAATGAGTAAAATGGATTAATATTTTTTCATAATTATGTGACTAATATTCCAATGTGTGAATATTGCATTGTAGAATTTAATAAATGCAGCTATGTTTCAAAGTTAAAGCACTTTGAAATGTGCCCAAAATATCATTAATATACATAGATATGGTTCGATGCACCTTGCATAATATATTTTATATAATATAAGAGGCTAGTGATTAATGATTGAATATATTTTTAAAAGCATTAATTTTCATAGTAAGAAAATTGTGTTAAAGGAAACAGGAAAGAAAAATTATTTTTATTTTGTCTAAATGATGTTTATACAGCTTGATTTTGTATCTTGAGAAACATAATAAGAATTTGGTTAGCAATTACGATGAGCATATTTTTGTTCATGCTGTTTACGAAGTGCAACCTTTTTAAAGATAATTGAAATAATCTCTTCCTTTTTAATTTTCGCTTCAGAATAAGAAATAGATTTATTTTAGTAATTTTATATGTTTGTAATTTTCTAATTATTGAATGAAAACATAATTATTTTTCATGATGCTTTTAAGAATAATAACTATTGAAAGCTTTAATTTTAACAGCATGTGCAGTTTTATAATAGTTAGCATATTCATTTATTAATAACAGAAATTCTGCAATAATATTTCAAAATATTTGCTTCGTTATAACAGCTCCTGAATATGGTGAGTGTTTTCATTTATTCGTATTTCGTTTTAATGATTTAGATGATAAAATCATTTATACATAACAAAATATTATTAAAAATGTTGAAAAGCAAATGAATGTGTTTGAATTATAACAAATTATCGTTATATTTTAATCTCCTACAAAGTCCAGATCGTTGAAACCCATTGATTGATCAGGAAACAAATCTTTGTCTATTAAAGCTCCACTTTGATCATTCTGAATATCAAATGTATGCAATAAATGTGAAAAATGAAATCGCCTTAAAATTTAAGATATTTAAATATTTACATATTATTTAAAATTAAAAGAATAAATAAATTTTTACTAGACCCTAACAATTTCCTAATGATATTTAAAATATTAGTTCAATTGAGGTTATAATTTAAAATTGAATTCCTAAGTAATGATGCGTTACTAATGTCTAATTGAAACAATAATTTTTAAAAACGTTATCTGATTTTAAATCATCTCAAAATCGGAATTCTAGTACAATAAATTTGTTTTATATGAAATAAATATATTATCATTGATTCTAAATTAATGTATATCGAAACACAAAAAAGGATAAAAAAGATTTTGCAGTTAATTTTTTTTTTTGAAATATATATTATTTTATAAATAATGATTGATGATTTCATTTATTTTTGGCCACTATGCTTTCTTTTGCTTTTATGTACTTTCATGCTTTTTTCTATGATCATTTTTATTTGCTCCATTTATATATTTTTTTTTCTTTCTTTCTTTCTACAATATCAGAGTCTGGCCATCATGGAAGTAAGAATTTCTCTTATATATTTACCTCTTCATTTTTCTGAACAACCTTACTCTGAACTCTTAAATTTAATCAGTATTTGATTAGGATACAATGATAATTAAATAATGACTGTGTGTATTCGCTTTCAATTTTCAGAACTGTTTGACTAATTTCGATATTCAAATCTTTTTAAAAGATAGTTTGTTATTTGCCTGTATGACTGACAAACAGTTTTCTAAATGAAAGCATGAGAAATCCAAAAACACAACTATTCCTACAGAAGAAAAATAGCATAGGACTAGGAATCTAGGACTTTATTAAATATTTGGGCTGTAAACTGGACAGTATATTTTGCAACAATACAAATGTGGCTTTTACAATCATTTTAGAATAAATATTTTTTAGTTGCAGTAAGATGTTAGATGTGAATATTTATGCATCATGATTAAAATATTTAGACAAAAGACTTTTAGTGCATGTGATTTTATGAAACAGTCAGTAAAATTAAAATTAAAAGATGAGACTGTTTTCTTGGCAAATAACAATCATTATTTTATTGTAATGCCTTAATAATAAAGTTAATTGTAGTTGTTGATTAAATGCTCATAGAGCAGCTGTTTAAATACGACTGTGTAAGGCAATGGTGTTATCGTTTTGAAGAAACAAAATGATTAATAAGGCGTTATAGATACTAATGGTCTTCATTTATTAGAAGCGGAATTAGTCAAAGAAAATAATGATAAAAATTTAAGTAAATTTTAACATCGTCATCTAGTTTAGTAAAAATTAAATTTGAAACTACAAAGCTTTTTATCATGATCGAGAAATAAAGGAAATAATACAGTGCATAAAACTTTATATTACATATTTTGTTTGATTATACAATATATGCCAACATGAACCCAAGAATCAAAGATATTATTTTGGCTTGCTTATTCTAGAAATAATTGTTCTCAATAAGTCATATGACAGGATTTCGTTCTATGCTTTCTACTTTAGAATATATTTATTTACATAATTAATTATATTGTTTTAAAAACTAAATAAACTGCAATAAAAACTCCAATTGCTATTTTTTTTTTTTAATATTTCAGCACCACTTAGCATTAAAAATAACTGTTCATGCAATGTAAATTCGAAAACCTTCCCTTATTATTGATATAGAAAGAAACATAATCCAGTCAAGATATTAATTTTTAATAAATTAATGTTTTAAATAAAGTTGACCATCAACATGATAAATAGATGCTAAATCAATTGCATATATATATATATATATATATATATATATATATATATATGTATATATATATATATATTCAAATCTTGAAGAAATATTTCTTTTATTTAGCTACTACAATTATTTTGCAATGAAAGAGTAAAACTTTTTCAATTTTTGTTATGTATATGAATTTTTTAGATACTGCTATGTTTTTGTATTTTTTCTAATTTCTTAGAGCAGAGTAAACAGCTTTAATTATTTCACATTTTAAACATTTTTATATATTTATTCAGGTATCTTTGATAGAGCTGCTAGCACCATTAATGGATTTCTCGGCTAAGTATGAGATAAAGCTGGATCAATTCTGGATTTCTTGAAATAAAATTTGTTTCTGCTTTGCAGTCTTGCATTTCTTTTTGCTGAAATTCAATTCAAAAGATTTTATGGAATATGTTTCTAAAATTTCAAGAATATTAGAAAAATCATTCAGTGTAACATAAAAAAAATTATAAACATTTCATTCACATTTTTTTTTTTTGTTAAATTAATTTTTACAACAATTTGATGAACATTCTTAACAGAATCTTCACTTAAACGTTTTCATTTACTTCATTGAAAATAAGAGTTAATAGATGGTTTAGCAATTAATTGTACAGTACAGTCCCGATTATCCGCGGAATTGGGTGGCGCTGCCGCTGCGGCTATCAAAAATCGTGGATAATCCTTAAAAAGTTAAAAACGGGTATAGCAAAAGAGAAAACAGTCATTCCAACTTTGAAAAATCGTATTATGTACAATAAAACGTAAAATAAACAGCAGGAAATGTTTAACTAACGCTTAATATTTTAGTATATCACTCAAAACTAACCTAAAATGCATTTTGTTAATGAAAACGGAAAAGTTCTTTGAACTTACGAGATGCGTCAAGGATGCACAGAAAAATAAATACATATGTACTGTTTAATACTGTAATGTATTATGTAATTACAAATGCATAACTGTAAAACTACATCTTTTTGAAGAAATCAGTCATTTGTGTTTGCTTCTTGCTTTGAAAGCATTTTCTCTTTGCTTGGAAGCAAAAAAAAAAAAAAAAACTTAGTGTGGTAGGCGCGGATAATCGGGAGTCTACTGTATTAAATAGAGACAATTTTTTGATCATCTATTAATGAATTAAAAAAATTTGCTCTTTCCTTTTCTAGCAATTCTAAGCTTTCACCAAATCTTAATATTATTTGAAAATCCTACTTAAAAATGAAACAAACTTTACTAACAATCTTTTCTTCGGAAATAATCCTTTTTAATTATTTACATATTTCTGTATCAAAATTAAAAATCTTTAACATCAATGGAGTAATGGAAAAAATTAACAAAGCATGAAAATCAAAGCAAAAAATTAAAATCTTGCCTTACACTGAAACCTTTTCAACACGGAAAAATAAACCGAGTTTTCATGTCTTTAAAAAAAGGCCTGATGAAATATTAATAGCAACAATCCAAACGCATGACTTAACGTGTCATTTTAACAATGATATATCTTGTTGCAAAATACGCTTAATATATAGTTATAAGTAATTAAAAAAAATTATGTGGAAAACAATTTGGTATTAACGAAAAGATATATATATATATTGAATTTTAAGATGCTGTAAAAATCATTTTTTCACTGTAATGAATTTGTAATTTATCTCTGGAAACGTAAAAATAATATTTTATTTTCGATCAGAATTCTAATCAAATGTTACAAAAATCCGCTTTGCACAGTAATAATTTTGTAAATGATCATGAAAAGAACAAAAATTTTATTTTGTTTTTCATTAAAATTCTAATCAAAATTTTAAACAGAACTTTGAACTCACTGAAGTATGTATGGGCCAGTCTAGATCAAATAATCTGATCTGCAGTGAGGCGAAACTTAACAATAAACAAAAACTTATTTTCATTATAAAATGTATTTATAGATTAAATGTATCAGATAATATTTAATATATTTAATCTGTACGATAATTTTTATTTGTTTTAAGTATTAAAAATTTGCAAATTTTTTGAATATTTATAATTACATGCTTTACTTTGCAATTAAATACACGAGATGAAATAATTTGAAAAAGAAATTTCTGAAAGATATAACTTAAGTTATAAAGCAAGTTAAATATTCTAAAGAATTCTAGTTTTAACTAAAGCCCAGGGGACCAAAAATGAAATCACTTCGGTTACTATCAAATATCACTTGTTTGATTATATCGGTGAACAAATATGTGATTAAAACTCCCTTTCAACCAAATTCCGAAGGTATATTCAAAATCTTGCTTAAAAATTGGGTATACGGCAAGTGACTACGTTCGAGGAAATGATTTTTATTATTATTATTATTATTAATCAACAAACTGTAATTTTTTTTAAAAAAGTTTGCAGAAAATAAATTGAACCAAAAGTATTAAAAATATTCCACTAAATGTCATTGAAAAAAAATTGGAAACAAATTTGGTTTTGTTTATGTTTTAAAAAAAGATATAAAGTAAAACTCTTGAACTTTAAAAGTTTGTTTAATGATTTGCTCAAACACTTGTGGATAATAAATATATTTCTTAGTTAACTAAAACAAAAGCTTACTTTGTATACATATTAGGGTTTGACTAATAAACAACCCAATTGTATTTATTATTCACTTTTCAGAGAATTTAAGAATATAATTAGAAACTCTCATACCAAATTTGAGTAAAGAATATGCATTAGATTTGAACTTGTAATGTTTTTTATAAAAAAAAAATTAAAATTCAGAATTTGAAATAATTACATTTAATGATATAAAACAGTATTAAAACATATATTATAGAAATACAAAAAATAATGCAAATTCTTAAGTACAAGCTGGGAAATAAAAATTAAACGATTATATAAAGAAGACTGCTCAGAACGAAGAACGTATTAAAGGCCATTAAACAATTTTATCTTAGAAATCGGCACTTTTAATTGAAAGAGAAGTATGTCAAAAATAAATAAAATAATTTTATTCGCAATATTAATATTCCATTTAGAATAAACAGATGTAAACATTACATATGCAGCTAAAAAATTAAATGATTATTAAATATATGTGCTAAATATTTTTCCTAAAGTTTACAAAATAATTAATTAATATTTTATTGCAAAAATAATCATTTTTCTTTGATGAACCTTGAAAAATATATCTCATATTTTAGAACCACTCTTTGAGTTATTTTAAAAAGGAGTAATCACTAAAATGTTTTTGATTCTATGCTAAATCTGTAATTTGGAAATTAAAGTGCAGAAAAGTACAATATTTGGTTCATGATTTAAAAAATTTTCGTTCAGAATCTTATGAATATTTAACACATTCATTAAACTATTATAGAAATCTTTGGTTAAAAATAGAATAATTATTTAAACTGCAGCACTGCAACATGGAATATGATTTCTTTTATTATGCAGATTTTTTTATTTGCATTTTCTTTACTTGAACTTTCTGAATCACTTTATAAACCTATATCAAAAACTTTCTAATACTTCAAAATTGCTAAAAAATAATCTTTTATAAATTACAAGGGTTAAAATCCTTTCATATTTTATTACAGAGAAAGTATATATGACATTATTTCATTTTATATGCAGACAACTTTAACTAAGATCTATAATAAGTGGAAATTTAGAAAGTCATTATAATATTAATAAATAGGTAAGACTATTTCATTAACTATAATGTTTATTAAGAGAAACATTTAGTTTACAATTCCATATTTTATTAATATTTTTTTTTTAATTTACTTTCAAATGAAAGAAGCCGTTCCACTCTTCGGTATATACAATCAGAGTCAATAGTCATGCCAATTTTTATGGAATTTATAAGTTTAATTTTTAGTTATTTTTTTCACCCAAATTCTGTGAGCATTTTACTCTTGTTAGTTATTTAATGTATCCATAATTGTTCTATATGTTAATAATAATGAATAAAACTATCTGATTAATTAGCTTTGAAGTAATAGTATCTTTCTATCTAAATGAAAGATCTGAATTTTTTATATGTTTTAAAGAATTTTTCATATTATGAAAGCTAAAACTGAAAAATCAAAACGACGCAATAAATAAATTAAGAGGTCTTTAAAAGTTTTGAATAACTAGAAGACATATTTAGGTATAAAATCACAAATAAAATTCAGATATAACCACTTTTAAAATTTGACTTTCTTTAGGTACTTTATTTAAAAATTTCTAAAGCTAAATTAAAATGCTGAAAGAATAATAAAAGAATTTAATGTCTATTTCGCCATTTCAAAAATATTAATTTAAACTTCTAAAATATAATATAAGAAAATTTTAAATAAGTTTTGTGAATAATCCACAAATTTGGTAATAAAAATACGCCTGCGTCCAAGAATAGAAATATAAAAGATAATTATGGAAAATAATAAGGAAATTTATCATTATTAATAGTGGAATTAGGAGACATTGATACACTTTATTTCGCTGTGGGGAGTTTAATAAAAATTAATTTATTAAAATTTTATTACTAAAATTGATGTATCATAAGAACATATTAAATGCTTTCATTCGAATTTTCGTTTAAATATCATAATAAAATATTTATTTCAACTTTTCTAAAAAAATTTTTTAATCGACTACATATTAGGGCAACTGTGATATATTCTAAGATACAATAACTGTTCTTAAAGCTGTTAGCTATTATAAATTGATTTCATATTTCAAATAAAATCTTAAATTTAATTAAAGTGATCAAATATTTATCTTAGTGAAAATACATTCTTTTTAATCAAAATACTTCGATTATACCCGGTCCCATCCGCTTTTCAATGTATAGATAGAATGTCACCAGTTTAAGGTTGGTGTGTGAAGAAAGAAAAGATATGGATAAAATCTTTCTGCTAATATTTTTTTTCAAAAAAATATTAGCAGAAAGGGAGAAAAATTCTAAAATTTCATGAAAAGAAATTTTAACGTTATATTCTTTTTACAACATAGTAGTTCTTAAAATTTCAATAACAAAATTATTACTGAAATAGTATTTCTAGCATTTTACATCATCTAGTTTGTTTAATTATTTTTAATTGGTGACGAAGAGTGGCCATCGAACTTTCAGCTGTAACCTCACACATGAAATATTTACAGAATAAAAGGAGGAAGAGGATCCAGATATGTAAAAATCTATACAAGTTAAAAAAATTCACATACTGGTTTAATATGTTTCCTAGAATATTGTGACTTCTAAAATGGAGGATCAGATTTCTAAATCCAAACAAAAAAAAAACAAGAAAAACCGTGAAAATAAACTGAAAAATAGGCTTAAATTCATAAATAAAAGTTAACATGATATAAACAGCATCAATTTAAAGCAACAAAAATTTTCATCACTAGAGAAAAATATTTATTATAATACATAATAAAGCAACCGCACATAAATTAGTAATATACGTATGTATTCCAGAAATTTTATGAAGAGCATAGAAACGTTAATTTATCACAAAACTGCATATGAAATAAAAAAGATATTATATAATATACTGGGAGAATTATTTATCATAAAATGACCAAAGTTAAAAAGCCTCATTTGTAAGGGTTTGATGTTTCATCTGATTTTTTTTTTATTTTTTATTTTATTTATTTATTTTTTTTTTATTTTTTTTTTTTTTGCTGGACACTTTTTTTTAATAGTCATGTTTCAACTAGATAGAATACATTTCTCTTGTTGAAATTTGGCAATGCATTTATGCAGCTTTATGTTGTCTTAAAAAGCCTTGAAAGTACTACATGCATTATCTTTCATTTTTGAATTATCTGTGTATGCATTAAGTTCTACAGAAATTTTAACAGTGGGAGATAGATGAATTCTATTTTTCAAATACATGTTTAACAGGATGTTATCTAAGATTGGTATCTCTAGCCTGGAAACTTTTAGGAAGAAATTATTTTTCTTTGAAAAATAATTTTCTCAGTCTTGTTTTAGCTTATATGAAGAGGTAAAAATTCCGATTTTGGATTTCTTGATGTGCTGATTTTGGATTATTACTGTACGGTTCTGTGATGAATACCAAACACAAAATTTGTTTTTAATGGATAGAAGTAATTTCTACTCTTAGAAAATGATAATCGACAACCAAACAGTTGCAATTTGCCTAAAAAATTAATTAATAAGCATTTAAAAAAATTAATACATGTGTAATAACTAAAACACTCGGACATGATATAAAACCACATGTAATTAAAATTATAAAATTGATAATTCCTTTTCTCCTTACATTAAGAAGCATAATAATGACAAAATAAAGTTAAAAAAAGAGTAGGAAAAAAGTAATTATTACATTTAATTCTACAATCTGTAGCTGTAAAGTTCAAAATTGAAATGTAAAGAGGATACCGTTTTGATAGATCCTTTGATAACTTTTGGCATTGATAATCTTAGTGAAACGTTAAAATATGACTGTTCACATCTGGAAAAATAACTCATGCTTAATTTCTGTCTTGGATCAGAAATAAAATAACATTGACCATTGAATTTAGAAAAAAATTCCCAACAAAATCTTTGAGATTTTGTTTCTTTGGAGCTTCATAAGAATTAAGATCACTATCTAAAATAATCACCTTTTGTAAAAAATAGCAAAATGTAATTAGAATAATCATCACCTGAATGACTGATTTTGAGTATGGAAATTTTCTTTATTTCGTCAGCAACCTACCCATCCTGTGTCTGTTTGCGAGATCCTCTTTAAAAAAAAATAATTTCGCACATAGATTCAAAATGTTCGAATGCATGTAAGATACATAGATTCAAAATGTTCGATTGCATTTAGATTTCATAGATTCAAAATGTTCCAATGCATTTCATGTTTCTAATTAGCTGCTATTTCAGATGGTTTTCGATGCAATTCTTTCAAACTTTGTTTTTCGGAAGAGTTAATACAAATTCATCTCCTTTTCCCATTACATTTTTCACATTTTCTAGTCTCTCTCACTGATATCAAAATCTGTAGAAAAGGCCTCATAAATTCAAGCTTTGAAAGAATATGTCCTACATTTTACAATAAACTCGTGCCTTATTTTAAAATAGTACCATTTTTGAAGATGCTGATAAGACAATTCAAATCCAAATTAAAAAAGATAATTATCGATGCAGTAGTAATAAAATTTTTAATTGGGTCTGAGAGTAATCTAAAAATGTAGCTAATGGCTCCATTTTTGTACCTGAAATGTAAAATAATTTCAAGTTTAAGATTAAATATGTTAATAAAAAATATTTTGTGTTAAAATCGCAATCACGTCTTAATGTCACTAATGGATCAAATTTATCTAATCTGTTCCTTTCAAATGTTTTAAAAAGTGTCGTTGTTTAGTTAGAAACAATACTTTCTTGTAGAAGTGATGAGGATGATGGGTATGAATTGCAGTGGCGAACCTAAACTTTTTACACATTCCCACTTAAATTATTCATTCTTATTTCTAACGAAGGGATGTACATAAGAACGTCCAAATGACAAGAAAAAAAGATATTGACTCATTTTCGTTAGCAATATGTAAAATAATTTCTTATCTGTTGCAAAAATGTTCCACGTCTCATATAAAAAATTCGTAGCAATTATAAATATTTGTCGAATCATTAAAAAGAAGCATAAAAAAAGTAATATTGCTTAGTGGAAATGAATATGTTGCATAATATCTGGGTTCATTGAAAAGAGTTTTAAAATATTTTGAGTTCATATTTAATACATTTCCATATTCAGAGCGTAAAGAAACCGACTGGAATGATTTGGTTGTCAACTAAGAGGCGATGATAAATTTCAGTGCTTTCTTTATTAATGAAATTGCCGCAATAAAAAATATATACATGAAGAATTGAATAATCAGATATCAATTGAATAATAACAGAATAATAATTGATCAGAATTGAATACATTGGAACCTGGAATTAAAAAATGCTAAAAGAGGCAGGTTAGTTCATTAATACATTTCACTGCTCGGTATAAATATTAGTCCTTGTAAAACATTTTAATGCATTATAATAAGAGGATTGTTTCAAATAGCGTTGACACCTATTCTAATATTTATCTAAAACAAATATAAATAACAATATAAATAAACAAATATCAATGCAAATTTCTATTTCATTGAAATGAAAGAATGAATATTCTAGTAAGCTTTGCAATAAAGTTACTCGGGTACAAAATACAAACTATATATATAATATCGAAGAAATGTAGGTAAATTTTCCAGAGGTGGAGATGCAATATGAGGATAAAATTTTCTTTTATTTTCAAACCTAAATTAAGAAGAAAATTTCTAAGAAATTCTTTAAAAAATAATAATCAGAGTGGCGCCTTGCGATTATTTTATATTTAATGGTTTCAAGTGTAGAGAGAAACAACAAAATGTCATTGGTAATTCTTAAAGTACGGGTACAATATTGGAACGAACATATCGTATTAGTTTTCTTTCAATGGTTCTAAAATTAATAGAAATTTTTTATATAAATAGTTATTTATAAGCTTATATTTTCATTTTCAATTTAATAAGTAATCTAATTTAAAAAGTACAGAAACGGTTTGAAAGATATAGCTTGTTTAAAAGGTTTTTTTTACCATTATTATCAGAATTGTTAACTTATGTGTTCCATATCTCTCTTTAAGAGTATCAATAACTTTGAATTTCATATTAACAACATTATCTCGATATCTTTTATAGGCATTTCAATCATAAAATGGAGCTTTTAAATTTTTTCTAATCTAAAATTCTTTCTATAAAGTATTGCAGTTTCATCAATTTTTTCAGTAATTCGTACTTTATTAAAGTTAATTTTTTCAGTTCTGACTATTAAGATACTATATATTGTACATGAGTATATGATCCAAAATTATATGAAGATTTAAAAATAACGCTTCTTCCTAATAATGTTCAGTTGTTTCATAGTTAAACATTTGATGCACCCATCATTGCTACTTCACGAAGAAAATCACAGAATCCCCCCCCCCAAGAAAAACTTTTTTATTCTTTGATTATCTTAAAATTTACTGTAAACCTTTAACACGCATTTAGTGATATATTCTAAAACAAAATTAGTGGTAAAATTAAAAAATATGGGACGAAAGAAGGGACCAGTTTTAGTACAGATATATATTCATATATTATGTGAATGTAACTGTATAGATGCTCTTTAACTTTTTAGATATTGGAGATAAGTGAATCTTGCAATATAGTGGTGATTAAAATGAGATACGAAATCGGTTCTTGTTATAAATAAAATAAACTTTTTGAATTAGATATAGAAATTTTTCACTTTTTAAAAAACAATATATGAATGTATCTCTAATATTGATAGAACTATGCTTAATCAAAATTATGCTAGTGAGATATAAAATACAGAAAAAAAATAGAAGCAAACTTATCTCAATAAATGATAACAAAGGCAATATAAACATAAGTCTTACTAATTCTACATAATTTTCTGTATTATTGTAATGAGATATGTCAGAATTTTTTCAGTAAAAAATATATGATTGTATTTAAGGTTAAAAAAAAACATCCCAAATTGCTTCACGTGAATATCAAAATCATGCATCTCATTTGAGTTCCTAAATTATTAATTCACATATTATTTCTTCTGTTTGTTACTTATGGCACTTACACAAGCCCGTTGTCGAAGTCTGAGATTTTAAGCTGGGTTTGTGCAGTAGCTTCTCAGGGTAAAGGGCCATGAGCACCCGAGAGCAGAATTCTGACTTCTAGCTCATATGAAACTGACACTCGCACATTCGCTTGCACAACCCGTTTCAACGGGGTGGGGGGGGGGGCTCTTTCACACACTTTCCAGATAGAACAAAGCGTAAAGAACAACATGCCCGAACCAAGTCTCGAATCCGGGACATTCAGGTCACGAAGACGCACTACCTCTAGTTTAGGACGCCGTCTTATTTCTTCTTTTAAATATAATGGAAACTTAATATGCCTGGCATTGCTTCAAATTTAGAATCCATTGCATTCACGCTTCCAACAGTAATAAAAATCCATCCATTACTTATTATTAAATTATTAATTTAATTATAAAATTTATAATTTATTTAAGAAAAAGAGTTATAAATAATTTATAGGAAAATAGGAACTTTTTAATCAATGTATTAGTTAGTATTTGTAAAGTTAAACTCAAAAGCGAGTATGGAAGAAGTTTTAAAAATTCTCTTGTACAACGCTACAACGCTTTCGAAGAAGAATTTTTTTTTTTCACAATATTGCAATTAAAACGCAAAAACTTGACTCTTTTTTTTTTTCGATTAAATATACTCAGAATGTGTGTGTGTATATATGTGTGTGTTTGTGTGTGTTTGTTTGTGCGTGCGTGTGCGTGCGTGCGCGAGCGCGCGTGTGTGTGTGTGTGTGTGTGATCAATAATTATTCAGAGAATTGCCAATAATAGTGATATACCACTGTACCACTGATCTACGTAGACGCTTCGGGCAACAAGCCATGAAGTATTCACAACATGTTTCTTAAGACACTATTATAGATTTAAGGACAGTAGAGAATATTATAGCTTTAATAACAGTACTCTAGATTTGTATATTATCTCTATAATTCATTGTTTTAGCTGATAAAAAAGTGACTTCAGTAAAGCATGAAATAAAATACTTCGAAGAGAAAAGGGATGCAAGTTTTCGTTTGCATCTATATTCTTCAGTTTCAATTTAATCATACTGCTATGTAATTTTAATTCTGATTATCTAACTAAGGAAAAAGAAAACATCTTACTTACCCTTTGCCTAAGGGAATTTTTTTAAACTTTCTGTTTATAACATGAGTGCTATTTAAGTAATATAAATTAATATCTTACCTTATTCGTTTGAGTTCTTTTACAAATTACTTATCTACAAATAGTAAAAGAATTAGAACATGCTTCAATGTTATCTAATTTCTTTGTATGTTGTATCTACTTATAACTGCAAAGTTATGTGCAGCGAATTACACTTCCAAAGAAATAAAACCTCATTGCATTTCTGGTGTCTGTATTTTGATTTTCATCCAATGGCATAAATCAAATAAAAATAGACAATATTACATAAATATTTATATACCTGAAACTTATAAAAACTATTATAGCATCTGCTTTGGAAGATGAATATCTTTTCCGAAGTGTTCAGCCTCATTTCTCATACGAGTATGTTAATATTTATTTAACAAATATTTATTATGTCGCTAGATTTATTTCAAGTGATATCAATAAAATATGCTCAAAGGGACAGTTTTTGATTTATGATATTTGCCAATATATCTAAATTTGGTTTTCAATATTTGCCAATATATCTAGTTTTTAGTTTTGATATTTGCCAATACATCACCTGCACCTTCAAATATTAAGAAAGCATATAAAAAAAGGAATGATAGAAAATTTTATTTAAAGTTTTTATGTTTTGTAATATTTTTACTACACAGTTAGATATTTCACATTTTAAAATTATACTATTTGGTATAATGCAGCTGAAATTTATATTGGGAAATGATTTATATAAGAAGAACAAAATTTTCTGCCTACATTTTATTTGTGAAAGCCAAGACTTTACAATGAAAGCAATTTTTGCTCTTTTCGTGATTGTCGCCATCATTGGAATGGGTAAGTTAAATTGAAATAAACTTTCATATTAATGATATGAATATTTTTCTGAATTTTAGGTTCCATTTAATTTTGCTTCAATTTAATATCTTTGATAAAAAAAGAATTTAAAATAATTATGAGAGATTTTAAATACAACACACTCATTTGTTAAAACTCCATACAAAAAATACATTGTTTACTTTTATATACAAAAATTTAAAAGAAAATGTTAGATGTTAAAAAAAAATTAGATATTGCTGGAGCAGCGTTTCTCTTCCTTAAATAAGTATATATCTTATTATATGCGACTTTATGCCTGAGAGATCTTAATTAGAAATTATTTAAATATTCTTTTACTCACTCGTTCGCTTATATGCTTTATTCCATTTGCACAATTTAAAAGAACGAAATTTCTTCATAGTAAAATAAATATTTTAATTTATAATACTAAAATTATTCGTTCATATTTGTGTATTATTGTATCATTTTTAACTGGTGTGCTCTGCCGTTTTCCAACTTCTATTAACCACCATCAAGACTGTAACGAAATTTCTCAAATTTGCTCAACAGACCCTGTTTACCTCGCTTGATACAGTTAAGATGTTATGCACCCATCGCGGTTATTGCGAAAAATGATAAAGCTTAATTGATGATGAAATTTAAATCAGCATTTAAAAAAAAATATTTGGTGTTGAAAAGGCTTTATTTTCCACAATTTTGTAACCATTACAAGATTAATTCAAGCTTGAAATAATACTAAAAAAATTTATATGTGCCAGAATAAGGTAAACAAGAATATGAAATTATATAAAGATATTTCTTTCTTTAGATTTATTAATAAATAATTTATGGTGTGTCGTTTAGAATAATAATTATAAAAAGGATAAATGCCAGATTGGCAAAGTTACCCTGTAAAAGGATTAACATAGCCATCTGTTTTAAACTTAACAGCAATCTTGCCTAGTCTGCATAAGTAAGAACATATTCAAGAATCTTGCCTTCCTCATCACTGCTCAATAAAATCTACTATTTTGGGTTCTTCGAATACAGACACTTAATGTTTTTTCTCAATAATTCTTCGATTGAAATTATAAATTTCAAATGTTTTCATAAATATCATTTCTTTATTAACAATAATATAGACAGCAAATTTCAACACAGTTACAACATGACTTCTCCGGTTACTCAAATTGCTCTTAATTCATCTTAGCATCTAAAATACTTATGAAACAGATACGGAAAACATGCAATTTGAAATATATACAAACAATTGAGAAAAACAAAAATAAAATTACAGCTAAATGAAATTGTTCCATTTTTACTCAAATTTCTGGTACATTTTTCCCAAGTTATGTCATTAAACCAAAATTTGATAAACAATTTAAATCTAATAAGGATTCTGACATAACGTTATGTACTGATTTTACACTAGAGCGTTATCAGCGTCGATTGGGCATCATATTCATTTTGTACTCCTTTAAGCATTTTTGCAGGGGAGTTAAGAAAATTTCCCTGACTTTTAACCCTTAACTGGGGAGGTGAAATTTTAGGACTTAACTGGGGAGGTTCGGTCTGCGAGACCGCATTTCATTTACACTCAAATTAAATTTTCTAATGAATGTATTAGTATGAAAAACTACCAATATATTTTGTAGATATTTTTCTTGATATATAGATATGTTTTAGAAATTTTTCAAAATATATTAGCATTGAAAAAGTAAATGCTTTGGAACATGCATTTTCTTCTCAAATTACATGTTACAATAAATAATATTCTCGAAAAAGCATATTACTTTTTACTTTTTAAATCATATTTATTTTAACATTTTATGAAGGTATATAGAAGACAATATAATGTAAAATCAAACAATTATATGAAAAATAAAAAAATTGACAATGGGTAAAATTGGCCTTTTTTTATCGGCTTATGTGACTTTCATAGCACGGTTTTCTACGGCATTTTAAACATACAGGTTAAGAATTATTATAAAAATCAAACTGTAAATTCTGTATATATATCTCTTGGTATATTAATATATTTTATAAATTTTTCAAAATACATTATCATTAGAAAAATTAATTATGTTTAAACATGCATAATCAAAATCAGTTGAATGCGAACTTTTATCGAAAACCTTTTTTGTACAATTATCCTTATCACTAAAATTACTTTCTGCTTCATTTAAAAGTGTTATGAGCACTGCTTCGTAATAGGATCAGTAAACTGGATGATATTACGGGGCCGAAGTTTTAGCGCTATCTGCTAAACCTTGTTTATCACTGGGACACTAACAGGGAGATGCGGTCTTAGAGACCGCTCTCGAAGAAATAACTGAATTATTTTAAAAAGCATCTGCTGAAATCGGTTGTAAAAGTGCACGTGTATTGAAGGTCACAAAACAGGAAGCTGCAGGGTCAATCCATTCGATTGAGCTAAAAATAGAATAGGGGTGATAGAAAATCCATCGCTAGTGGTCTCTATGACCGCACGTCCCCAGTTAAGGGTTAATCATTTTCGATAGTGATTACACAGAAAAGGTTTTGTGGTTCTGGGTTAATTAGGAAAGATTTTACAACTAAATATATCTAGAACGTCCGCTGGTGTCCTTCCGACACCAAGGGAAATTATCATTATAAATAACTGTCATAATAAACGATAGTTCAAAAAAAAAAACTTTCCAAAGTACTATTTCGCATTTGTTTGACCTTGAATGCAGTGTTATTGGGTTCACAGCAGAATCAATTATACTAAAATTGCTGTATCTGTTTCGTTACATAGCATTTGCTTATCATCTCATAAAAAATATTTCATTCGATTTTCGAATCTTGTGCAGAGCAGACAACCTGAAACGATGCTCGTAGAAAAGGTCTAAGCCCTGATGAAATTCCTAATTTGTTCCGAGAGCTTTCTGAGAATGAATCGGATGTTGGTGAGCTGTCTTGTTCTGATTCAGATTCCGATGAAGACATAAGATTAGTGAAAGTGACTGATAAGAATCTGAAGAAAGTGCAGATGAATTTGATAATATTCCAGTAATAAATGCTGAATTCTAAAGGAATTAAAAATTTACTAAAACGTAAAAAATAGGAAATTAAAGAGTGTCATGGAAATTCAACCAAAAAAAAATGTGTGTCTCTTGCACGAAAATCGTGTCCAGAAAATATATAGGAAAAATTGAATATCACTGTATTCATTACAAATGAGGTATGTACAAAACATTATGCATAAAACGAAAAATAATGATTAAAATCTTGTATTCTCACAAAAATTACGATTTTGCTTATTATACTAATATTTATGAATATTATTGTTTTATTTCATTTTACAAGATTAAGCAATTTGTTTTGTTACAGTTTTTATGATATAAAGAGTCATAATATTTGATAATTACATGAAATAATATTAAAAATCTTAAAAGTAAACCATACTGAACAGTAGTCCGGTAATTTGTACTTTATTACAACTATTTTATGTATTTTATATCGCTGTGTCGAAACGACTCTGGCGGACGTTTAAGGGTAATAGAAATTCCGAATGTTCTAGTGTTAAATAAAACAAATACATTTACTTACATTTGAATAAATGGGTAATTTAAGTCTCTTAAATTAAATATTAAAGGCAACTGTACAAAAATAAAAAATAAAAAAGCCGATTAAAAGTTGTAAGCAACTAATAAAAATTAATATGGACAAAAAAGGCAATCATTAAATGTTTTCTCTGTGTGATGAAATAATTGGCACTTTTATTGCATGGTTTATGAACCCAGTAGGAACCCAAAAAACAATAGATTTCTTATTCTAGAAATGTTTTATACTCTGTAATTTTCAGTGATCATCTAATAATAAATCATCTCTAAAACCCCTCAGATTGACATTGATCTAACGAAATGACATTGTTAGATATTACAAAACAAAATCTTAATAGCAAAGAAAAAGTCTTTTTTTTTTTTTAATGTATACATATTTTAGGAATATGCATATTTTTGTTAACTTTTTTAAATATTAATTTAGAATGTATTTGTTTCTTTTAGCAATGGCTGGTGTGCACCGTAAGTTTGATATATTTTTCTTATGTACATAATCTCCTTTTATGATTTTTTTTTCCTTTTTTAATATCGAGAGCTATTAAATTATAATTCAATAAATTAGCTAATTTTAGCATATTTACATGTCTTTTTTATGTATATATTCTAATTAAAATTTTTATTTCAAATTTAAATCAAATGTATTCAATCAAACTAAACTGCAGAAAGTCAAATACTAAATCATATTACTGACTTATAACTTCTGTGCTAATTGTAATAATAATTGTTATAAAATATATACATTTGGATGCACCGAATGGAATACAATTATATTTATTTATGTCAAAAAATAACTTTTCTGTCTATATTTGCTTCTGAGTTTTATTTCATGTAAATTTTTACAAAAAAAAAAGTATAGAAAATTATATTACATAAATATAGTCTTATTATTTAGTCCAATATAAAAATAGAGAATAATTATTTAAATTCGATATTGAATTTGAATTAATGCTCAAAGATAAAATTTCAATAATACAGGTTCAAAGTAATACATTAAATGAAACATTTAGCTGAAATTTTGACCTTGGAATTTATCTATAAATTTACAAAAAATTAACACCAAATGTTTAAAATAAAATTACATATTTTTATTTCAGAATTTCAGTTTTCTGATTTGAATTAAAATTTTATTTGCCCACCGAAATATAACGAAGCTTCTAATTAACAGCTTTATAAAAAATTCAGAATTTCAGAATTTCAATGAAAGTAAAATCATATTCTTCATATCATCTTACATAATTATATATATTGATTCTTAAAATGATCTATTTCATAAAGAACGAATATAAGAAGATTTAGATAAAGAATTATGAATAAAATGAAATAATAAGAAATGAAATAGATTTTCACATACTGAAATGAGGCATGAAAATAATTCTTTGTAAACAGTAGAGATAAATATTTAATAAGAAATAAATTTAGCTTAAACTGGAAATAAATCAAATTTAGTTAAACATTAAGGATTACGATGAATTAAGTAATATTATATGTTATATCATAAAAGCATGCAAATATTAACTAACATTTACAATTATAATTTATATAAACTCAAACTCATTTCTTTTATAGATTACAAAATTAAAGGTAGCGGTGGAGACCATGGTAAGGATAGTTTTGAAATTTTATAAAGGAATGAAATATCAAATTTTAAAATTCGAAATTCTATGAATGCGTTATGATTCCAATTTTAAATTTTTTAAATAAATAATTACGAAGCAGGAAAAAAAAGCAGAGACAACTAACTGCATTTCGATACCATTCATCGTATCTCTAGATTAAAAGTCTAAATAATTAATCTTAATCTTAAATCTTAAATAAAACAATGTCTACTAAAAGTCTCTGTTATTAAAGTTTCCATAAGGAATTGCCTATATGTTTACGATTAAATTAACCCTCAATTTTCTAAGTCAATACTTTGTTGAGATGGCTGGATTTCTCGTAAACAATTTACATGAAGTGAAAATTTCCTTCGCTATACTATGATAACTTTACAGATATATCAAATGTCATCAGACATTTAAATTTTCTGTAACATAATAGTCACCATGTGTAGATAATTGCTGTTAATAACACCCATTCATTATGATTTTAAGTCTCAATGTTTGTATTTATTAACTATTTGTAAAATCAATTATTATTTAATGCTTTAAAAATTTTTTGCTATGGAAACATTTTCTTACTTTCCAACAACATTTGAAATCTGTATAATTATTCCAAGTTGTATTATTAATTAAAGGTAATTAAATTCATAAAGTAAATAATTTAGCAATTCAGAAAAGTAATTAACTTTATAAAGTAAATAACTTAATCATTCAGAAAAAGTAATTAATTTCATAAATTTAATAATTCAAGAAAAGAAATTAAATTCATAAACAAAATAATTTAATAATTTAGAAGAAGCAATTAAATTCATAATTCTGAAGTGTGTTAGACATCTTTGGATTCAGCATAACAAAATGAGTTGAATGCGATTGATATAAAAGAAGAAAAATCGTTTATGAACCAAGTATGGAGTAATTGGAGTAATAAAAGTAATAAAAAGAAGTTACAAATTATAAGAATTATCTATATGTAATTTGTAAAATATTTACACCAAAATTCTTCAAGGTAAAGTTAATTTTTATTATATTTTTCATCAATTTTTTTATGAATGCGCTATGAACGGTATCGTAATAAAGATGAGTAACCCTTGTTTCAATTTTTTTTGGTTATATGAAAAGGCATGAAGATTAAAGAAAAACATATGAAAATGCAAATATTATTTTTAACCCCCCCCCGAAAAAAAAATTATGAATATATAGAGTAAAGCTGAAGCACGAAAGCAAAAGAAAACTTTTGCAATGAAATTTAAAAATATACTTAAATAGTTTTAGACACATTTTCATAACATTAACCAAAAATGCGTTTAATTAATATATTTTTTTTTCAAATTTTTTTAACAGTTGGTAAGTAATGATATCGTTTTATTTTCTAATGCGATGAAAAATTTTCATACATTTTTTAATCTATTTTTTTATTTTCTTATTAACTTATATTATTTTGTTTTTCTACACAGAATCTGCTCAACATCAAGGAAGTATGTTTTATATTTTTATATTTCTATTTTTAATAGCTGAAAAATTCCTTCAAAGAATTTTACAGTTTCTTATAACTGAAGTGCTATAAAATTGAAGAGCGATTTCAATTTGCCTGAAAATCTCAAAATACTTTTAAATTTAGATTTTAAAGTTAATTAATTAAAATCTCTATGTATTATTATCTGTATTTTGTCTGTGAGAAATTGAAATTGATTCCTCAGAAACGCAGCAAAGTGGTTGGTTTAGAAAACAAAATTTAAAAATCATTTTTTTTTCAAATATTGTACTAATTTCTATGTCAGCAAAGCACATCTTTTCTTCAGATGAATTAGTTCTCATTTTCCTTGAATGAGATCATATGATCACATATATTTTTTCTCAAATGCTTCTTAAGAAAACTATTTATGTATCTTTAACTAGCAACTTTTTCTTTTCACCTACTACCATTTTGCTCTGAAAATATTTGATTAATATTGTTCAAGTTTCGATTGTTTGCAATTAGTTACAAAATAAAAATAATATTTATTTTTATAAAAGAGATTCAATGCGGAAATGGTTACCACAATCATGTCAAAGCCATGTAACACATGACATCAGCTCTCACTTACCTTGTTGCATATGTAATATTTAATGATTTTTTTAATCTTTTAAAATTAGAATTATTCTTTATATTCTTAATATGATTTTATGTTTTTTATAAAATGCCCGGAAATATTTAAACTTGCACAAAAATTTCGAAACTCTGTTATCCCACCAACTTGAATGCCATTAAAATGCTTTAACACATCAACGATAAATTATGTTGAAGATTTATTTTATTTGAAATTTTCATTTCACTTTAAGCAAAAGATAAACGTTACTTTTTCAGAATTTTGGTGTTTATCAATTTATATCTCACTCATAATATTTTACATTTTTTGCACTATTTAGGCATCTTTGACACTGCTGCAAATATCTTGAACGGCATCATCTAAACTGAAAAGTATGGAAAATAGTCACGGAAGTAAAATTTCAAATGTATCTGTGAAATAAAAATTATATTTCAAAATTTTGACTCTTTCTTTTCACTACACCTCTCGAGATAATTTTGTGTTGTGACTTATCGCTCTTTACAAGCTATATATATACTTTACAATATATATATATATATATATATATATATATATATATATATATATATATATATATATATATATATATATATATATATATAAAAATTCAGCTCAGGCCAGTTTTATTAATTATGATGCCTTTCTTCCATTCAAGAGCATAATGTTGATCATCTCTCTTCACATTACAGTTCACAAGTGAAGTGAGTTAATTTCGTTAATCGTACATATTAGTTTTCTTATTTACACAAAAATATTTTCACATGTTGCGCTGCATAGTAGCGCTTTCTATTTCAGCCAAACAAATAACTTTTTCCACCTGTGAAACTTTTAAGTTCCCACAAATAAAATGCACAGTGCACCATTGCAAGATATTATAAAATTATGATACATATAACAACAATTGCTATTTATAAATAAACCAGAAAATTATAAACAATTTAAGCAATATTTCAACATTATTAACGCAGCTAAATAATTCTAAATGATAAATAATCACATTACAGAAGGCAGAAAAATATATATAAATGTATAAAGTGAATTACTTCATTCAAATCTCAGATAACAAAAATACACAAAAGAAATTAATAAATGATAAATAAGCTATTCAAAAGTACAATCTTGTAAACTGTAATAAATATTTAATTCTTGTCCATTAGTATGATTTCAGGATTATAAATTAATTACACAGATCTCTTTAAGTTGCCAGTTTTCGCTATAATAATGCTTGAACGAATATTAACCATTTCTCACAGGATAAGTTCAAACAATCTTCCCCGTCTTCCGTAAATGTTCGCCATGGTAACATTATGGTGCGGGGTTACATCCGTCATGTACAACTTTATCAAGTTTAAATAGAACTGTCATCTCTGATAACGGATATATACTTATTGAAACTTAAGAAAAACAAGGAATTCCTCCTAAAACGATGCAAAACTATTGATCTCCAGATTTTTTATTGTTATATCTCTTAATGAATTGATTTCTAGATCCAACCCGATTTTCACAGATTATTCTGGCAACTTGAAAAGAAAGTAAACATTTATCAACGAAAAAGAATTAATGGTAATGCTCTGAAGAATCATCGCAAACTTAAGATTTTAGCCTAGAATCATTCATATTTCTATTTCAATGAAAATTGTTTTTAGCTCATACAAAGAGAAACCTGAATGTTCAATTTTTATTCATAAACAATTTTAATGATTTTGAATTGTTCCTCCCAGGACCCTTCTTGCCACACAATTTTTTTTTCTAAAATATACTTCCATTCTATGCTATGTTAAAGAACTAAATTTTGTATAATAATATTGATGTTATATATATTATCTGAATTTTCTAAACTCGATATATGCATACATGAATATTTTAACACTATCAGAGTACAGAGTCGGGGAAAATCCATGGCGGGTAATAAATCTGCGGAATACAAGCTTAAAGTGTTTTATATTCATGGAGAGAAGAACTTTCTAAATATGAAACAAAAATGATAGCACATGTGAACAGAAGTAAATAGTGCTTTTAATTTCTCTCTTTCGTGAGAAAGAGGTCAGTATAATTAAATTCTTTCACAGAAATCGGACATGATTCTTAAAACGAACAGGTGACAAAGCAGCAATATCTTATGTCCCAAGGCACAATGCATGCATTTTACACAAGAAGCACCTTTTCAAAATAGATTTGACAATTGACATCATTTTACAATATAAAACTTTTCTCTGATTTTGTGTGAATGTATATAATTCCAGAATAAAGTAATTACACTCCAGTATGATGTAATTTATTATTAGAATCGGAAACCACATGTTCTTTAAATCTATCTTTGTAAGATAATAGCCATGGATGTTTTTCATTGTAACAGAGAAATGAAGTCTCCCTATTAAACGCAGAAGACCATTTACAAAGGAATTGAGAGAATAAGCACTAGATATTTTATTCAGGAGCCATCCTTTAGAAAGATAAAAAAAAATATTTCTCGAATTTCTGACCTTTGTAACGAGGATTTTTCACCCAGTAATTCTGCTTTTATAATTGAACTTTAAGGATTCATTTTAACCTTTCGCAACGGGAATTGCAAACGCGCGCTTATCGCTGAGGTCGGCAATCTTCTTCTTGATTGTCTTTGTTTTTTGCTATTAAGTCTAAATCCATGAAAATACCGAAATATTATCGCATTGTTCATTAATAATTAAAATGTCACTATCACTACTATCCGAATCTATTTGAGAATCAATATCTGAAATATTTTGCATCATTTCTGCAATTTCAAGGTCAGCTAAACATTTTCGGCAAAAAATCACTATTACAATATCTAATTATCCACTAAAAACGGACTGCATACCAAAATACCCAACTCTTCAACAGAAATAAAACTCCCCTGCTAACTATAAACAAATACCAAGTGCGAATTTAAAGAGTCGTTCATAAAGTATACAATGCGGAAACATTCCCCCTTATGTTTATATAATCAAAACCCACATGTATGTGAGTCATGCTACTTTTCAAGAAATAAATTTATCATACTGGGATTTCGCTATATAATCAATCTTTATATTACTCTACCAGCAACGTATGTCATGTAAAAATTGTATTCAATAAACGTATGCATCTATATCGATTAAATCTAAAATGACTGACAAAAATGCACCAGAAATATCTCATTAAGTGTATCTATTCATATGTATATAACATGTTGGTAAAAGTAAAAAGAAACAAGCATTTTGTAGTTGGCGATTTTATAAGAGAAGCTTTAAAATAAGGACTTAATTGCTCAAATATAATTATAAAAAAATCTCGGAAGATAAAGGAAAATATACAAGAAAATTATTTTTGAGAACCATTAATTATAATATGAAATTAATTTTTTTCTATTCCCTACAGATATAAAATTTGAAAATTCATTGTGTGTATGTTGAACTTTTCTTTGTTTTTACTCGTTTTCCATGTACATATATTTTTACCCATTTGCAGGACATCATGGACCCCACCATAATCATGGTGGAAGTAAGAACATTTTTACTATTCTTATCACTTCGTATTACACTGACATCTGACTCTTTAGTTCTTTTTTCTGTCACTTTAATTTAAACTTCTTTAAACATTCAATAATCAATTGTGTTTAAGAATTACTTTATTTCAATCATTTTTTTACATTAAACTATAAGTATTGTTTAATTGAATTTTTGTGGGTTTTCTATATTCTTTGGATACTTTTCTCATTTTTTTTTTCAATTTAGGCATCTTTGACATTACTGCGAGTTTAATCAATGGAATCTTATAAACAGAGAAGACTGTAAAATTGTAATGGAATTAAAATTTCGGGATTTTTTAATAAAATAAAAATTGCATTTCAAATACTGTATTTTTCTTTTAATTTTTAATCATATCTATACATCGACAATTCGCAAGAGCATAAAAGAAGAAACCAAGAAATGAATTTTTTAAAAGACGAATTTAATTTTATTAAAAAAACCCTTCAGAATACACAATTCAGAAAATAATATGGAAATCAAGTAGAATACGTTCCAGATTATTAGATTCGATGGTGTTAAAAATAATTAGTACGGAAAATCGCGTTAACTTTGTCAATTGACATTGTTGGAAGGTTATAGGGACATATGTCAAGCTTATCAATAAGAATCACTTTTCTTGGACAGAGTTCCATTGAATTTTTAGAGGATAAAATGAACCCCTGAATGCCAGTATTCTTGTTTTCAAGATGTCAGAAGGGCATAATTTAGATTCGGTGACGTTAATAGTTGGAAACATTGCACAATTATGCAATGCTCAATCATCTATTGTAATATCCGTTTCATATAAAAGAATTGGGAAAAAAATTTTAATTTTTTCCAGAACATGGGTAAAGAAAAAAAAATCATAAGAAACTTTCATATTCACTTCAAGTAGATAGATAATTTAACTCAGTACTCAAAGTTAATTAGTATCTCCTTGATTAAACAAAAAGAAATATGCATATTTGCACGTGTATGTGACATTATTAAAATTATCTAAAATGTTTAAGATATTTATTTTTTTTAACGTTTTGCACTGTATGTCATATTTAGTATCATAGTGTAATCAGCAATAATTAAGTTATTTCAGTATCTTGATATCGCTTTTCAAGTAGAGATATCTTGGTGAAATCTTTCTCCGTGTTCCTTGATGACAAAGTTGAGATTTAAATTCAGGCGATAATTCAAGAATTAAGTAATTGCTGTAGTTACTCCCATTTTCATCGAAATTTGTTTCAGAACAATTTCTTGAAAAAAGATTGGCTCAATACTTTTCACATTGAACTTTTAGTTTCATTCAATAGATTTTCTAAATTACCCATTTTTAATCCAAACTTATATTTACAATTCAAAACAATTATTTTCTTGAGTAGTATTCACCTCCTTTGTATCTATTTCTTTAAAAATTCTTTAAAAAAATATTTTATATTAAGAGAAGAAAGATTTATCGTGCCAGGAATGAATGAAGAAGTATATATCATTTTCTCAACAAGCATACATTAGTCATGCTCTGATCATTCCTACATTAGATAACAATTTTTTGCCCCTTCAGTTTTGCTCGCATAAACAAAAACTACAATGCTTTACTATAGTAGAGATGCAGAAATTTAATAAATTTCTACATAGCAATATATGAGTTAAAAAAAACTTATTAAACTGAATTTTTGTAAGCAGCATTTTCAAACTTTTATAGGTTCCTTTCATGATATTAGTTTAAACTAACTCTAAACAAAGAAATTTGTTGTGCTATGCACTGCTTTCAAGCAAGTTTTTCATGAATCTGTAAATATCCTCTACACTGCAAGTTTATGTGCAAGGTTTCGGAACTCCATTATAAAAAAAAATATTGCTACATTAAAGTGAATCAATTTTTTAGAAAAAAAATTCTTTTCTAAAAAATTGATTCACTTTTCTAAAAAAATTGATTCGCTTTTCTAAAAAAAATTGATTTGCTTTTCTAAAAAAAACCAATTCACTTTTCTAAAAAAAATTGATTCACTTTTCTAAAAAAAATTTCTATCTCATTAAAAAAGAACATTTATGAAGGAGATTTAGAAATTTTAAAAGGGGATTCCAACTTTTATGCTTAATATCCAAAAACACAGCCTGTTTTTTGAATAATTTCTAAATCCGAACAAATCATTTTATACAGATTAGTAATATGGTTTAAACTTTGCAGAACTAACATTTGTTTCTAAAATGAAAATGGTCTGTTCTCTGCACTTTCAGCTTCCAAAACAAATACTTGTCTATCATCTTACAATTAAATATATGAGGAGATGTCGTATACCCACCCTTCACTGAGAGACACATGTCACAGGGTAGACGCCGTTTGTATGGCAAAACTCACAAGTCGTAAACATTTAACACGACCAATCAAACAACTAATACAAGATGAACATATTAATTGCCTTTGAATAAAGTCGAATAATCAAATTTTTCCAGCCAAAGTGTGTGACAATTTCATACAGAATTACATTATAAAAATCCTGCCAACTATTAGTCATTCGAGCATCTATCGTTGTAAGAATGATAAATACGGGTTTGTGCCATTTGTAATTTGGTTATTGAACCAATTTCTAATAATCAATTCAGCTTTCAAATATCTACTGAAAGTATATCAAAAGATCCTCGTTATCAAATGGCAGGTACTTGTGATTAATTGCATGTTGTAACAAAACTGCGATTCGATGTTACCTTATATCCGCTCTTATTTTATCAGCAGGAAAGAAATATCAAATGATTCAGTATACAGATGGTTATACAAAAGATATTTGTATGATAGGCAATTGGTATTGTGCTTGCCGCCATAAATAAAAGGAGTATTTACATTGGAAATCTTTTTTTATTCACCGATGAGTCTCGTTTTGATTTATTGAAGTTCTCGGAGTATTTATATATGAAGAGAAGTAAACACTCGACATCATCTGTCTGACAAGGATACTAATGTCGTAGATAGTGTTTGTGTATAGAGAAGAATATCCTTAAATGGTTTCAAAGACCTATATAAAATTCTTAATGCTCAAAGAACAGAAATATTCAGGCTTTCTACATATCACACGCATTATCTCAATGCTGTTTTAATCCATTAATCTATGTATCCATGAGGCAAAATATTTGTATTAATGTTGATAAACGTACTGCTTTCCAAAAGTTAAACCACTAAATAAAAAAAAACGATGTTAAATCATAAATTACAGAAATAAAGTAATGAAATCTGATGATATTCTTTGTTATACTTAATGGAATTTTAAAAAATTAAAAATCTTTTATATAATATTTACATTTTAAAAAGATTATATAAGTACAACAGTTAGTCTCTTATATTGAATTCAAGAGCTCCTCATAGAAAAGCGACAGCTTTTCGTTACCCAAACAAGTGTACAAATTGATCAAGCTTTTTAATTTAAATTCAGTGTAAACATTAATATATTAATGGACGCTCCATACTATTCCACCTTCCAACAAAACCTATGAAAAAAGTCAAGATCGAACATGTTTTTCTTTTTATTCTAAATAATTGAGAAATCGTTTTGCTTCTATGGCGAAAAAAAAATAACTATAAGTAAAATGGAATCATATTCGATTTATAATGCTATCCTTTCATCACTTCAGATTTAGAAATCTTGAAACATCTGTTTAAGATTTTTTTTTCATTTTTTTATCTCTTATGTTAGCATGATTACTTACAGTTGGATTATTATACAGACATCCAGTTTTCTTTTTGAATTTATTATTGAAATAATTTCAAATAAAATAGTACACATATGAACAAACTTAGGTTTATTTTATTCAAATTTGTTTTCTCTGCCACCAAATACCGATGAGCTCCTTTTTAAGCAACTGGTTCTGTATTCCTTATATTTTTAACTGGTTCAATCGGTTATGGGAATATAAATCTGTCTGATATATCATATGACACTTCTATTTCAACAACAAAACATAGACACTAAAAAAAAGAAATCTTATGTTTCAATATACTTTTCTGTATACTTCAGAAAATATATAGCAAAAAATGGCATAAAGGCAGAAAATAAATTTATTATTATGTATTTTTCTCCATTTCATCCAAAGCAGACTGAACAGATTCCAAATAAGGAAGCATCATGATATAATTGCATTGAGAAAGGAATATGTAATTTTTCAAAAAGCAGGAGAGAAAATCCATGTTCACATTCAAAGTAATTAAAACATTCTTTTCAAGAATTTATATTGATTAAATGTTGTGAAAAATAATTATATTCATTCAGTACTTTCAATCGTGTCACTCAGTATAATTATTACATATATCTTTCTAATGTCACTTAAATTTAGGAGCAGTGGAGAAAATAATATAACATGAGTTATATTCCGAACCCATATATTACAGTATGTATCAAGCAAAATATTAAACTAAAAGAAATGAAAGAGAGACTTCAATCACATTCATGGCATCTGTTTTAAAAAATGATGTATTATTAAATTTAAAATTAATCTTAAGAATGAAGTATTCATAAAGAATACAATTTTTGTCGCAATTTTTAGACATATTTATTATCTTAAGTATTAAATAGCTAGTTGTAAGACTTCATGCTTTTTCATTAATTAAAATTTAGATAAGATTTCCTAAGAAAACAGTTTTTAAATTTTACGCAGGAAGGAATAAGTAACTACATTTTAGCTAAGATATATAATGAGGAATTTATTTTCTAATGAAACGGGGTCTCTTTATCATTATTTGTTTTGTTTTTTTAATTTATAATGTATGATTCAAAACCATTTCCGAAATGTAAATATCAAGATTTTTACCGACGTCAACCTCTACAAAAATTTACATAAATTCTTTCTATAGATGAATTGCTATTCCATGTTCATTTAAATCACACAAGGCCAAAGATTACAATAGATTATTTCAACATTACGCATTCAAAATTTAATATTATTTAGCTTCATTAATTATTTATCACATAGAAATTCGAAATGAGATTAATAAAATGAGATGAGATACAAATTATGTTGAATCTTTAATAGTTTTTTTCCAGTTTCAAATTTTCTTATATTTTGACAAAATTCTTTTTAAAATCTCCCCAAGAAAGCATTCAAAAATTCTAATATCAAATAACAATTTTCGAAATAATTCCTGACGAAAAATTTCGACAAATGTTTGATGATATATCATTTATTCCGATCCTTATCCATCTATGTAAATAAATATAATTATGTTTTTTTCAAAATATAAAAAAAAAATCTTGAATTTTATTTGATTTTAGAGAAAATAGCTAAGTGTTCTTCTTGAATTCTAAAAGCCAGATCGAATACTTTCCTTTTGATTTTTTGTATTACCAATATGGCTATTAATATACATTCTTGGATAACAACTTTAAGTTTCATGTTTTTAAATCAAATTTTATCAAGTATAATCAAAAGAGTTTTAAGATAATGAGAAAAATATTTTAACGACCCTAATGCATAATGGAATTGTAAATAGGACAATTTTTTTTAAGTTGCTGCATAATATTTCTAAAAACTGCTGTATCAGTGTAATGAAAACAATATTTTACAAATATTATTCTGATTACTATTAAAAATAAAAATCGTACATTAAAATTATAACAATATTTCTGAGTCGAAATCAAAATTCCTTTCTGTATACCAGTCATCATATATGCAGAAATGGAAAAAAAAATAATAATAATAAATCCCATAATTCAAACAACACTCAAATGTTTTAAATAAATTTTAGGTTTCAATAACAGTAAAAATAAGTAGGTGCTGATACATATTTTAATTGTCAATACAAGCCAAAAATTGTCTTCAAATATACAATTAAAATGTCTAGTTTTAAAAAGAGAAATGATAAAAGTGAAATAAGACATGATATATGAGTTTTGATATATGTATTGAGTTATATGCAGGATTTCAATATCAATATTGTCGCAAATAATTATATTTACTGATACATTACGCATTGATTATCTTTATCAAGGCGTTATGTTTTCTTATTCTGCAGTTACAACCGAACTGGGATAAAAATGAGAAAATACATTTCAAAGCCCTCAGAGTTTTGTGCAATTGATATTTACGGCTATTTTCCTAACGTAAAAATCACTGGAAGCATGCCATTGCCTTTAAAATAAAAATTATGGATGTGTCTTTGCAATACTTTGCTAGGACGGAAAAATAAAAGCGAATTAAAAAGAAAATTATAATATATATCATTATTTTTTTTGTTTGCTGTATTTCATTAAAAAATCATGATTCATAAAAAGATTTAAAATAAAAATGATAACATAAAACTTTGGTCTTTATGAAGGTAGATCTTAATTTCTTATTTAATGAGAAAATTGTAATTTTTTAGCACAAGGTGTGAAACATAAATTAAAAGTAAAAGGTAATCTTTATTTAAATATATATGATTAGTACATTCTTCTAATTGTGTTGCGCTAAAATCAGATGCTAGCAGATACTCAATATCTTATAATATGCAAATGAATTTTTTTTATTTATATTATTTTATATTTTTGCACCTCAATAGAAGAGAAAGTGAGAGAAAAACAAAACGAAAGATGTTATATCCATTACCGTTTCTCTTCTTTGCATTGAAAATTGACACTTCATAATAATATTTAAAATAAAAATGGATAATATAAACCTTCCTACCTTCATATTAACACATTACGAAAACAGACATTTCTGTCCTATTTACCAAGAAAATTGTAATTTCGTAGCTTTGATATGTAAGACATAATTCAAAATTAAATGCGTAGCCTTTTCTAAAAAAAATTTGATAATGAATAATCCATTCTTCAATTAATATTGTGTCAAAATCAAACATTAATAACTCAGAAAGAAATGTTCAGCAACTGTATTTTTGTAGAATGATTTTGAGAGCCTCTAGAATCATTTTAAAAATAGGTCATGTTGTAAGAAAAAAATAATTTCCAGCTGAATGTATTTAAAATAAATGGAATTAATTCAAAATTAAAAGCGTAGTCTTTTCTAAAAACAGTGTGAAAATGACCTGACAAACATTAGCAAATCAGGAAGAAAAGTTTACAAGCTGCATTTTTATCAAATAATTTAAAGATCTTTAGAACGTAACAAAGATATATTCTGAAATAACAAAAAAAATCATTTGCAGTGGAATGTGTATTTGAAAACGCATTATTAGCAATTGTTTTTTCCACACAATTGTGTTAGATAAGTCACAAGTTTTGCAGGCAAATATAAATTGAAAGTAATATGGAATTCAATTCGCTTATGAGCGATTCTGTTTTCGATATTATTATATTGGAAAAATTTAAGACATAATTTTTCTAGGCAAATGTGCATTAAAAGTGACGTTAAATTCATCAGATATTATGAAATGGCAGGCACGGAAATTGTATGGAATAGTAAATTAAAAATTAGAAATTTTTTAAGACCACGTTTTTACGATCATTGCCTATTATGATAATCACAAGAAATAAGAAAAATGTATTTGAATGGAACGGAAATAAAAATTAAATATTAAAGTTTTTCCTTGGAATCAAACATTTTGGAATGATATAATTAAAATCAGAAGTTAAAACAAAAAAAGGTTTAAAACTTCTTGAATTAATTCGGAGTTTACTTGAAGAATTTTACAAAGTTTTTATTCTGCAGTTGAGAACAATCGAAATTCTGATCATGCTGAGCGAATTTGTTGTTGATCATAACAGAAACATAATGTTTAGTCAACATTTTCTTACCGAATCTTAAACTCAATTTCCAGTAATAACGATCATAATATCAAAAATACCAAAATTATTTAAGATTGCGCAGTAGATAAAAAATTATTAAAAGACATGCTATAAACTTATCTCCAATCACACTTTTTATGCTACCTATCTAAATATTTTCAAGATTTAGAACTGAAATATATTTTTTAAATTTGCACAGTTAATAAATATATAATATTGTAATTTTTTGCGTTTATAATAATTTGCTATAAGGCGATCAATTTTTAAACTCTTTTAATTATAACAAAATATATGTCTCACAATTTACAAAAATTTACTTTATTAATAAAAAGATTCAAAAAAATTTTGATTATTTTTAATGACCAAAATATTAATTCAAATATTTAGCTTTGATGCTAAATATTAGAAACCTGAGAGGCCATTGTAATTGCATTTTATGCGAAAATTCCAGTTTTAAAATTGCAATTCCAATGTCTTCATTTTAAAATCTAATTTTTTTCCCTATAAATTAAATAGTGACGCACTTCGTGATCAAAACAAAAAAAACCATCTTTAATTGTGAGTAAAAATGTACCATACTATGTTCTAGAGTATGCCGGAAATATTTAGAGTCCAGAAATTAATACTGAGGATAATCCAATCTAATCTGGAAGATAAATATTTAACATTTCCTGGATTAGATCATGCATTTCTTGTGTATAGTACGAATATGTCATCGGTCAGTAATAAGAACGGAAAAGATAAAAGATAACAATGCAAAGCCCTTTAAAATCCTTTTATTAGTGTAACAAAAAAATTCATAAAAAAAATTGGTTTCCAAAAGTCTTTTAAAAATAAATTATGCTTATTTTAATTTGCATGTAATTAAAGTTAATAATTATCTTATCTTTTATGATAAAAATTTAATTTTATTAGATGCATTTCTTTTTTTTTCATTATACAGTAGGTTAGAATGAAAACGGCCTTAATTTTTTATTTCGTTTTTTTGTTTGGGGAATAACCTTCTCGAAATAATTTTTTTATACAACTTACTACCTCTCTTTTCTGGAACAATTGTTATGTCTTTTCTCCCATCAAAAAACAATCTTCTAATTTTGGTTATCTGAATATAACGAGTGTCTTTAATGAGAACTCTTCGATATGTTGATCTTGCTCTTCTAATTTTCATCCTGTCTATTACATAGGTTTTGTCTCCTTCTTTAATTACAACCAAGTCTTGTAAAGCAGCACTAGCTATAGCTGCAGCAGCTCTATCTGATATTCCGATACGGTCAGCAAGGGAAACTACAGATGGCAGTACGCATTTAAGTGCTTTACTCTTCATTCAGTTTCGAAGGGTCTGATAGTTTTATCTCTTCTTGTCTATTTGATGAATCTGATTGGTATGTCTCTTCTCTTGTGTGCTGTCTTAAAGAACACTGTTGTTCTTCAGCTCTATCAATAACCATTTCTGGCAGACTAGTATTTTTTTCCCTTTCTTGATTAAACCTTTTCTTCCTTCTCTCTTCCGCAAAGCGCTTGTGGTAGCAATATCAATGCTACCTATTACTATTTTCCTGTTATAGCTTTGAAAGTTTAGAACCTTTTATTTCATAACTGGCATTTTTTTTCTTTTATACGTCAGCAATATCAAATAAACGTCTAGCTTCTTCTCTAAATTACCTGAGGTGGGAATCAAACTTATTAGAACCTTGTCTGCTTTAAGACTTTAATAAATTCCTGTAATTAGTATGATAAGCTTTTATCATTTGTAAAATTATTTTGTTAAAAATAACGGGGATAGAAGCTCTTGACCATACTTGTTCTATTTTTCGAACTTAAGTGTCACATATTTTACTTATAAAAGGATCCTTCTCTGAAGCAATTTTGAGGTTATATCTAATATAACAATAGCATTTCATAACAGATTCGTAAGCAGGCAGTTCAACTTCAAGCAAATCACTCAATTTCCCAAAAATAGGGCATTCTGACATTTGTCTTGTCTTCACTAACTTAACTTGAGCCATTTTTACTAACTACAAAGTACACAAGTGTATAAATTTACAAATCAGTTACGTTAATTACTACACAACAGATGGAGAGGAGACTCAAACTCAACTGAACCAAGCACCAGCTCTAATCTCAAACGTAGACATATCTCTGCCTCCTCTCAATAACATCTGCTTCAGTGATGACAGCTTCCTGGATGCCATATCAATACAAGAGTAAAATTGTTTTTATATTTCTATTCATATTATAACGTCTATTTAAAGTTTTTTATTTCCTAATCGAGGCTCTCAAAAATCCTTAAAAAGTTGCAGAAAGTGTTTTTATGAAAATTTAACGTCCTTGTGGCACCACAAGATGTATTCTAATATTTTTAAAGTAATTTTTATTTATCTTATCTATACCAAAAGGCAACTTTTCTGCACTATTCCAAATTAAAAATCAAAACCTCGTTTTTTCGTTCCACCCTATTGTACAGTTTTACAATTAATAATAACACATTATTTTTCTTGTTATTCTATAATATTCCTTTTCCAAACTTTTTATTTTTAATCATTTTTAGCGTTTTCCAATTTTAGGCTTTAAATATTCATTGAATCATAATCACGAAAAGTGAAATCATTTTCTTTTTTCAATCTGCTTTGCAGAGGAAGTCAAATGGTTGCTTAAAAATATTCATTGAATCTTAATGACGAAATGTGAAATCATTTTCTTTTTTCAATCTGCTTTGCAAAGGAAGTCAAATGGTTGCTTATAAATATCTAAACTGTACTAGAAAAAAGGCCTTCTTTTTTCAACTATTGCAAGCTTGCAAGCAAACCCTTTAACTAAATGTTCGCTTTCTTAAAAAACTGATAGTCATATTCTAATCAATTATATAAATTTCCACCTTAAAAAATATAGCATACTGTCAACATTTTTGATTCAAAGAATAAATATTTTGATTCTTAGCTTCTTATGACGTTCTTAGTACTTTACATTAATACAACTTTATCAAAAACATGAATATGATAAAACATAAAAAGACGATATTCTGATAAAATTACTTTGCGTATTTGAGAATATAATCCCATATGTTATATTTGAAACGTTTAATGAACATCCAAAGTTGTTTTTCTTGTGATAATTACTATGCCTAAATTTATTTATAATTTTCCTTAATTGGAATATAAAAAAATATTTTATTCCTTTTACTACCTTTTAGAAGCTTTTCTTAAAATTTTTATGTTTTAATATTCTCTACATTATAGACATTAGCCAATCTTTTTTACAAAGTATTACATATATTTCGTATATCTAATATTATTTCTCAGTCAGGCTACAAGTCAATGTTCCTTTTATGAAAAAAATATTAAGTTAACATATAATTTTCAGTATGTACAAATAAAGGAAATTTACTATTTACAGCTCTACATTTTTTTAAATGTTATTTTTATTAATTTTAAACAAGTAACTATCCTACATTTCATTGTTTTAGGAATGAAGTAAAAAAGTGATAAATAAATTCCATATTTTCAAAGAGGCGCCATTTAAAAAGTTGGCATTTAAAAAGACTGTAAACTCTCAATATCTTTGAGTGGATATATTTCTTCTCAAATTAAAACTTGGGAGGTTTTTGCTGCTCAAAGGAAGAAATTGCTTAAATTAGCCGAGTATTTTAATTAAAATTCACTTTGATGCAACACTGGAAGCTCTAAACCAAAGCATTTTCAAATACATTTTATGAAAAAAAAATTCAAGTTCGAAAATATTTTCCTTTTTTTATTAACAGTTGTGAAATTATTTTGCTTCATCATAAAAAAATATTATTTTTAAGATGGAGCTTCTAAATGTTCAAAATATAATTCAAACTGCTACTGGTATCTTATTCAACATTTCCTTCCTTTAAGACGCTACCTTCTATTAATTGCAATTTATTCCTAGTTTTTATGGCAATGCCTTTTTAACACTATGGTGATTTCCTAACATAGATTCTATTTTTGTATGTTTGGTATTTATTTTCCTTACTTTCCTTCCCTAAAATTTCTTTCTTAAAAGATACTTCTTGACGAATATTGTCAATGTCATTGTAATAAAATTGTACTACCACTTCTTTAGCAATAAAATTTCACAACCAAAACACCCTCCTATAAAACACAAAAATATTTTTTAAAAATATGCACACAACAGAATCATACTCGATTGATAATGCTATCCTCTCATCTATTCATATTTAGAAATATTGGAACTTCTGTTTGAGTTTTTCTGAGTTTTATCTCTTATGTCAGCATGATTATTTACAGTTGGATTATTACATACAGATCCTGTTTCCTTTTGAATAGGTTATTAAAATACTTCCTCAGAATAATTCCGCCAGAATAATCGGAACGCTAGACCAATATTTTCTTTTTAATCTTTTTGTGTTGCTAATATAGTGACTAATATACAATCATTGAAAATAATGCTAAATTACCTTTTTAAGTCACATTTTATCAAATATGTCCAAGGCAGTTTTAAAGCACTGAGATGAATATGTTTAAAAATTCTAATGCGGAATTAAATTGTAAATAGAACATTGTTTATTGAATTGCTATGTAGTATTTCTTAAAAATATAATATTATATTTAGGAAAATAGTATTAAACAAATAATATTCTGGTTACTATATTAATAAAGGCATATCTTAAAGTATAAAAATTATTCTGACTCTGAATACAACTTCATTCCCATGCCCACCATCAATATATGTAGAAAATGCAGCAAAAATCAAATTTAAAAACAACCTTTAGTAAAATTGTAATTATTTCTTTTAAAAATCCATTTTTTTAATAATGAAATATTTAATTCATGAACAGTCGTTTTCCTGAGTAGGGAAACACGCTCGGCGTAAATGCTTTTTGTCAATAACAATGAATTGTAATGAAACATCTTTAAAAAATAGTCATGATTATCATCAAACTGATGTTATTTATTGTACCATAAATTTCAATAGTTAAATAATTTTCATTTTTTTTTCTTTTTTGTCATTCAAGTTTCAATTAAGTTTAATGAATGTGTTCAAAATATATTTAGATAAATGTTATGATAAATTCATTAAATTTTCGATATATACATAAAATGGACTTTAAAAACCTTTTGAACCAAAATTACAAGATATGCATAGCAGAGTTTTATTCATAATCGGAAGAAATACATTTTTATTTCCTCGAAAGAGATATAATGACAAAATCTTCTACGTAAAAATATATCAAATGATTTTTTTTTAAATAAAAATTTTGCTACTAACATAAAAATGGGGCTGTCTAATTTCTGAATGAAGAAACATATTGCAATTTTATTTAATATTAAAATACTAGGATTCGAATTATAAAGAAAATGAAATTTCAATTTTTTTTGCCTATTATAAATTAATAACAATATTACAAAATATTTTTTTAAATCAAACGTTTGCTTATTCTTTACTTCAGGAGCAGTAGAATATATTGAGAAATTATTAAACCAAATTTAAACAAAGAATTTTTTTTGAAATTTAAATTTTTTTGTAAGAAGATTTTAATAAAACTTGAATTTGAAAAAAAAATGATTTTTTCGGATGTAAAATTGCAATAAATTAGGAAAATGGAAAGATGGAAGTAGTTTTTTAAAGCCTGAATCTAGAAAGAAAATGGAAAGAAAACTGTTAGTAAATTTAGAATAATGATTCGAAAAAATATTCGATATTTTCAACAAAAATTAACCTTTCAACGTAATCACCTACCTTAACACTGAGTAGTCATTCAAAGTTTTCCATTTTTTCAATTTCAATTCAGAAGCATGCGAATCAGATTAAAATGCATATTTGTTAAACAACCATCATTGAAATGCTCTTTGCAGTTATTGCATTTAATAACATTGATGTAATTGGGTGTTCAGCATGGAACTTAACTTTGACCACTGATTTTCATTAAAGTCACTGAAAACTTTTCAATACTATTTACATTTTATTTTTTATCTTGAAATTAGACATTTTGCTTAAAGGCATTTTTCAACAATTTTTCCATAAAATTATTCGATTTTTTTAAATAAAAATAATGATCAGCTTACTCTACCTTCGTCATAAAATCAAATTTTACAGAGTGACGAAACTATTTAGTTAATTGTTTTCAAATACAGCATCAATACAACACCACACGGAATATTTCTGAAACTTGATTCAAAGTGTAGAATACACTTGATAATTTCGGTACAAGCTGTAAATATTATAAGTACGGTATTCTTTTTAAAATTCATAATAGATTAACATTGTATCTGAGTATCGGATCCATGTCTTCCGTATCCCAAAGCTGATTGTTCGTCTTCGTGCGATGAAATCTCAAGATGAGGATTAATACAAGAAATAAGACGTCAGCTCTAATATCAAACATTATAGTAATACAAACGGCTTTCCTGGAGATCAAACTGCATTAAAAGTTAATCACTTCTACAGTCTTATGACTTTCAAAATCCCAAGCAAATGTTTGGATAGTTTTTCTAAAGCTTTAAACATATAAAAATTTTAACCTTCCATCGTTTCTTTCACTGACATTTTATATTTCGTTGTCTATAATTATATAAATGTTTATTATATTGACAACAATAGCTGTATTCGCATTTCAGTTTATACAATAAAATATTTTATTTCCCATCGTCACTGTGGGAATGTTAGTACTTAATGCGAAAGATTATCCTATATAAGACGGATGAAAAAGTACTTCAGTATCTCGAACTGAATCAGTTTACATCCAGGATTAAGATGAAAGCAGTTGTTCTCTTAGTTGTCCTTGTCGCCATCCTTGGAATGGGTAAGCTATTTAATATTATCTGGAAGTATTGTGACATTTGAACAATTTAATTTAAATTTCATTGAGTGAACGATACTTAAAATAATTTCATTCCTCATCAATATTTGCTGATTGATTTATTTTTTTCAAAGCAGGCAATATGTATTTTATTTTTCAATTCTAAATAAGTTAGGAATTTAATTTGCCTTTCTGAATCCCAAAATATAAGTCATATTAAATAGTTAACTGTATCTGCTGCCTAAAAGAAATTGAAAACTTTGTCCAAAATAATTAAATTATTAAAAGAAATCATATTTATGAACAATTAAATTCGAATCTTTGGAAATATTTGCTATTTTACTGTAAATAATAACAAGTTACTATATAGTAAATGTGACTTTTGACTATTACTAATCATGGAGATCGAAAATTCGGAAACCGCAGAGCTAATAAAAATTGATTGTAGCCGCAAGTTTGAAAAAAAAAATTAAAATTTTCATATGAATACTGGTCAGGACTTTTTGTTGCGCTTCAAAACTGAGTTTCAAAGAAATATTTTACCACTTCTGTTCTAACAGAATTTAAATGAATATTTTACTTAAATTCTAGATGTTTTATAAGATAATAAGCATTATATATGTTTTTATAACATAACTAAGTACATTTTTTGTATAAAATAAATATTCTCCGGTTGTGATAAAGATCAATGACTTGTACAAAGACAAAAAATTGAGATGATTTCCAAAAAATAACTCTGCATTGTTTTAAATATTTTTAAAAAGTGTAAAATTGAAAATTATAGATATGCTTCACATTTCTTGATTATAGCATAAATTTCTGAATGAATCATAATAGAGAAGTTGTTAATTTTATCATTCATACTTGTTTAAATCTGCACACGATTCTCGCAAAATGTTGGTCTTTATCCGTGGAGGGGGTGACTTTTTTTACAGTAAACATTCTTTATATTTGATTGTTCTACAAAATTGTTTCAATGATGTTTAGTAACTCTTCGTTCTATAGAACTATACAATTATGATAAAAATACAATAAATAATATTTTAACAAATTAATTAATATATTAAGGAGTTGGTAAAATGTTAGTTATATGCTTCGAATTAGATCTTCTTCGTTCTTTTTCTCTATAGGATGTATACATTCTGTACCCATTAATTTTCTTTGCCTTTATGTTTATTTATATATGACATTGTACTGCCATAAATGACACATAAACAGAAATTTCCTTTCTATATTCTAATAAATTCAATCTAATTAAATTGTAGGAAATAATTATTAACACCCAGTCTTTTTATATGAAGTTTTGACGATGCATCATTCGATAGCGAAAGATTTAACATTATAATATGTAAAGATGTAAGCAGATATAGTAGACTGGAAACTATGAAATAAAGAAGAGCATATTTCTGTTACCAAGCTAAAATACCCTTCTTAAAAGTAGATATTATATTTTCCTAAGATACAAAAGTAAATCTTATTATTAAGTGCAAATGGTAAAAATGTTTGTCTTCATTCCCCATGTGTTATGAGACATTTTTTTAGATGATTTCTTCGACTGAATTAGAAAGATAATTCTAACACTCACTGTTCTGTATTTGAGCGAATAAGAAATTGAAATACCTTTCCTTAGATTTCTACTCTTATATTTTAAATTGATTAATGATATTTCTCTTTATAAAACAGATTTCATATGATAAAAATAAAAGAACAATTTGTCCAACAAAATATAAAAAATGCAAAGAAATAATCTCAGTGAATTTTAGTAACTATGACAAGAACTTTTAAATGTATCGAGCATTCAAAGAATGAAACAACTGAATTAAAATTTAATTAGCATCATTAATTTAATTAGAATAAATGAATAAATATTTGCGAATTTGTCATAAAAGTGTTGATTCAATCAATTCTTTTACAGAAAAATAAATGTAAAATCCTGAGTTCTACAATTTTGAGGAAAGGTTCAAAAAACTTGTTTTTCACAAAATAATTTTTAAACCTTTTATTCAAACTTAACTGCTCAAATTTTAGAATGATTTTAGTATTTAATGATTCGTTCCTCAATGAGAAAAGGGATTTCCAGCAATATTTCTTTTGTTTACAGCTTTTCTACGTTTTTTCAAATGCCCATTTTTGACCTAAACTCTCCTTAGACGGATATGATGGCATACAGCTCTATGTAACTCTGTGAAAGTAGAAAAAGAACTAGATACCACGTAAATCACACAAAAATCAAACTTACCACCTATAGCGTCCAAAATTCTTCTCATGCCTTTAGCAACTCACAAGCTCATTGAGTTCATTAGTCTGAAATATATCATCTATCTATATCAAAAGATGTAATCCCAAGCTTTGCGGTGCAGCAGCCGAATAAAATATCAGGATTCCTGAAATATTTAATAATTATTTGTAAGTCTTCCCCATAAAACAGAGATACTTAAAACAATTACTCTCAGAAAAATTACATAAAAAATTTTGTCAGAAAACTATACCTATTGAAAGTTTAAAAAACATGAAGTAATTATTCCTGAAGAGAGAAATTAAGACTTAAAATTGTCCATGATGAATTACTTATATCTTTGTCGTTTATACAGATTATTTTGTTTGTAACACTATCTATCAATAATCTTCAGATTACTTACAATTTTATGAATATAATATTTCACTGCAAATATCTAGTCTAAAGAGCATTTTTTAGTAAAATATTTTAAATTCAATATCAATGTAATGTTTCAAATAAGTAAAATTGTCAATCATTATGGGCATTAAATTTTAAGCATATGGAAGTTAGGAAAGAGGTGAAAATCCTCTTATTTAGAATTAATTTTATATTTCATTCTCTGGGGATATTAATACTTTCATATTTTATTGTTTAATATGAAAATTATGTAATGTTTACTTTTTTTCTCTTTTCAGCTATGGCCGGAGTCCACCGTAAGTTATTATACCATTCACATAACTTTCTTTTAGAAAAAAATTATACATTTACTGTAAAAAGCATAATCATAGAAAATTCTTTGTAAATTCTATACATATCACGATTCTTTGAAATACCTGAAAATAGTTTCAAAATTATAGTATGATATGAAATACTTTTCTTCATTAAAAACTACTGAAATGTTGCACTCACAAAGATTGTTTTGCTTACCCTAGTTATGTCGAGGAAATTCTAGTTCCATACAAACTAACACTTATTATTTACAAATAACCATAATAAAATAAACGGTTTAATTGATTTATTAAAAATTTTATGAGGCTTAATTTTTCTATCATAAATTCGTATTTATTTTGATTCTTTGCGATTTTTTATGACTAAAAGTTAAAAGGTGAGACCTTAATTTTAATTAGCGAATTTTTATCATATGTTGAAAGTTGATACAAATTGCAATAGGCAGTTTAACACAATATGCAGCAAGAAATATGCATTTAGTTCAAAATTTGAATATCAGAATTAATAACATTACACAATAAAAAATTTTAAATTTTTGCTCCGTATTTATATTTTGGACGTCAAATATATATATGCTTGTTTTAATGTAATAAATATGAGGATAAATGTTTTAACTTTTTTAATTGCTATTACAGATTATAGAGTCAAGGATAGTGTAGGTAAGAAATTTATATTTAAATATTTGAAAATAAAATGTATCGATTTAATGTAAAATTCAACATAAAATTTTTATAAACAAACTTGATAACGAAATGCACTATAGTAAATTCAATTCATGCAAATTCCTGCCTGAAAATAACAAATTATATACAATTTAAAAGACATTCATAATTCTCTGTCAAGATGAATGATAATAAAACTTGTTACAGATTGTGACTTTCCCCGATTGACAGGCACTAAACAATTTATATATTTTGATCGCAATCATTTGCTTAAAATAATGATTAAAGATTATTAGCTGTGTTAAATATTATTTTGTTTCTACAAATTTCTAGATTTGTATTATAAAATTCTATTACATGTATTTGTTTATCCTTATTACATTGTATATTTTATTTTATTTATTTATTACAATACTCCGTATTTACGTAATAATAGATATAAAAATAGTTATAAATTCATATTAAAATGTTCCATATAGAAGCCTAACATACACATTTCTGAATGCACATTGAAAGAATTTGCAACTCATGAAGGTGTAAAGGGAATTTCAATTATGCTGCAAATTTTCCGATATATTATTTTTACAACACAAGTGAATTTATTTTAGGTTTACTGAAAACCTTACAAAATATATGCATTACAATTTCCATACCTCACAAAACATAATAAATTATGCAGAAAATATAATTAAAAAAGTGCATATTCGAAAAGTTTTGTAGCAGTGTCCGAAAAATGTTATTTTATTTCGTATAATTTGGTTTTATTTTCAAACAAGAAATGTGAAATCTTTCCGTGAGTTGCCCTTATTTTTCGTACATTAGACCATAAACAATTGAAAGCGGAATTTAAAAATTTAAAATATAATCACGGAATTAATTACATTAATTCCATAACATCTTCATTCTCATGTTTTTGATGAAAAAAGTATATGAAAAAAGCTGCTATTTATTTTTCGTAGTGCATATTAGTGCAACTACTACAAACAGTTTTAAAAAACTTTTCAACTCCGAAATTGAATGTTATTAACTTTTTGAAGAATGTTAGAATGGATTTTAATATAGAATTTTCTTGTTCTTATAAGACAAAAATACATTCATCATTGCTTTTAAATACTGACAAATATTATAATCCATAACATTTCTTATACTAAAATAAATTTATGAGAAGAAATCTAGTGTTTTATAAAATAAATTTATGTATTCAACGAATTCGATCATATAATCAAGCAATATCAGGCGTGATATATGGAAAAAGAATAAATAATGTCAACTGTTAATAATCTGAATACCCCTATATTTTGAAATGTAGTGGGGGTTTTTTTTACATTGATTACAAAATTCATTTTATCTTTCATTAATAATAAAATTCATTATCTGATTTTATCTTTTTACAGAACCACATGGTAAGTGAAATTCGCCTATTTGCCCGGGTATCAAATATTATGAAGCATTAAACAAAAGTTGTTGATTGAAAATAATTCAAAAGTTAAAAAGATATTAAGATAGCATCTAAATAAATTTAATGAAGCTCAATTTATTATTCCTTTTGTTTCAAATGCATGTAGAAATGACAATACACATCTGTTTATATAAACTAAACATCTTAATTTTTTTTTGTTTGGAAGCAAGCATTAGTTTCACTATCAAAAATCAGAAAAATTATAAAACAAATAAAACGATGCAATCAGATTATAACAGATGTATCAGTATTCTCCCGAAAGTTTGATAAAAAAAAAAAAAGGTTCACGAGATTATCATGATATAAACGTATTTAAATATATTTCGAATCTCAAAAGTGGTAATTTTTTTAAAAGATTTGGTTGACTAGTCCCTCTAATTCAGAATGCCACACAGTCGAAAATCAATAAATTGATAAAATAAATAAAGAAGATGATATCTGATTGTAAAAAATTTAGCAATATTCTCATGAAAGTATGACCATAAAAGGTACAGATCTTTATCTGTTATTATCCTGTAGGACTCGATTCACTGTACATTCACTGAACTAGATCCAAATTGTTGGAAAATATTCCATAAAAATCTGTGTTCATTTCATTGAAATCTAACAGTATAGAAACGGTTTTCTTGTAGTATTATTTATATAATGCTTCCATGTTTATTTAGTATAAATTAAATTTCTCAAAATAATATACAAAAAATTTAGACGGAAACTAGACTATGTTAAGAAGAAAGCACCAAAACTTTGTCTACTTTTAAAATTTGCTGCCATCGAAAAGGTAAATTTCTTCATGTGTACGTATCATTTTGACAATAATAAGTTAAAAAAAGTCAATATGGCATCATGTATCAACAAGTTATCAAGGTTTATTTATGTATACAATAAAATCATCAACTGTATTTGAGTATCTTAAACATTTTCATCTTTAAGTAATGTGTTTTTTTAGTTAATGTTTTCAAATTTTCTTTACTTCTTCAATTATTACTAAAATATTAATGCATTTTTCTGATTTGCAGAACATGGCCATCATCATGGTGATCATAGTGGAAGTAAGAACATTTTTCACAAATTTTATTAAATAATTAATGAGAGTATGTTTTTTTCCTTAAATTTTTATTTCCATATTTTATTGATAATTTTTTCTCATCTGGAAGGAAAATATTGAATTATGATTTTTTTTTAATTTGAAGAATTTAACGATATAATTTTACTTCAAAATCTGAAACAGAGGTGTGACTTAAAGTGAAATTGGGAAATTCTGCAGAAAAAGTAATTTACAAATACGATTTTGGAGCATCCTTTCTTAAATACGTTATATTTATTTTCATGATTTTGATAAATGTTTTTTTTAATAAAATGTATTCTCAACTTAAAGAACAAGTATTTTTTCTATAATAAGTAATTAATATCAGGTAAAATGTCTGATAATTTTCTCATATTTAAGCAAAATGCATCCGTGTTCTCTCTTTTTTTCAAATCTTTTTATGAAGACTCAGTAGATTAATAATTTTAACAATAATCTTTTTTAATAATCTTTTTTCAACTTTATACACACATTTAAATATCAAACTTATAAGGCATTGCAATTCAGAATGAAATTGTCATTTTATTTTAAATAATTGTTGGTTAATCCTTGAAAATATGAGATAACTTTTGAAAAATATGTTGAATTAGACATTTTTTCCAAATTTACATAAAAGAATTTTTATTTTATAAGACTTCTATGGATTCTTTTATTTCGAAGTTTTCAATAACAATTTCATTTTTTTTCACTATTTAGCCATCTTTGATACTGCTGCAAGTTTTTTCAATGGATTCTTCTAAGCTGAGATGACTGCAACAAATTTGGATGCAAAATTTCTGATGTATCAGTGAAATAAAAGCTGCTTTCGATATTTTTGCATTTGTTTTGCCTATTACTTAAACATCGCAATTCTTTTGAACATAAATGGGTTATGAAAAACTTTCGAATTTTACATAAACTAATATGCTTCATTTCCTAAACATTAATGGAAAATAAGGGTATTTAGAGTCCAATAACTAAATCAGTGGATTAAATAATAAAATCAAAGCTGTTTGGAATAGATTTTAGGTTTCAATAACAGTAAAAATACATAAAAGCTGAAAATTGCCAATACAAGTCCAAAACTATCTTCAAATATACAATTAAAACATCGCCTAGCTTTCAGAAGAGAAATGATAGAATGGAAATAGACAATAATTTCCTATTTTCCATGAAAATTTAAATTTAGTATATCGGAGATGTAGGACATAATTCAAAATTTAAAGGGAATCATTTTCTAAAAAAAATGTGAAAATGAGCAATCCAATATTCAATTTATATATGTTGAAATCAAGAATTAGCAAATCAGAAAAAAAGGTTGAGTAGATGTATTTTTATAAAATAATTTGAATGCTTTTAGAATCATTTTAAAGATTTCTCATGTTTTAAGAAAAAATTAATTTTCAGTAGTATTTACATTTGGAAAGGCATTATTAGCGATTATGGGTTACACAGAATTATATTAGAAAATTTGTGTCACAATTTTTCGAGCCAAATATGTATTGAAAGTAACATGGAATTCTACAATAATTCTGAATTGGCAAACATGTATAGTGTATGGGATTGTACATTAAAAATTCGAAATGTTTCAAGAGACTTTTTTTTAAATATAATTTTACGATTATTGCTTATTATGGTAGTCACTAGAACTCAGAAAAATTAATTTGAATAGAATTGAAAGAAACTTAATCCTTAAATATTAAGATTGGGATTGAAACACTCTGCAATGATATTAAAGTCAAGAAATACTTTTGGGTGATAAAAAATAGCGCTTAAAATTCCTGAAATAATTCGAATTTACTTGAAATTATCTAGAGTTTTTGTGACCGTGAATTAGTACAATCGAAATTCTACTCAGTCCCAAGGTAATTTGTTGCTGATCATAAGAGATACAAATTTCCGTAAATTCGTTCTTAGATTAATCTTAAATTCATAGTAATAATTTACAGAAATAACAACAATCATACCAATAATTATTTAAAACTACGCAGTCAGCAAAAAAATATGAACAGCTTGCTATATTCACCAATCACAGTTTTCATACTATCATTTCAAATATTTGCAAGATTGAAGGCAGAAATAGATGTGTCAAACATGCAAAATTAATGAATATATAATATTGTAATCATTTTGCTTTTTTGATGGATTGTTATAAGACGACAAAATTTAAATATATTTTAACTTATATAATATTTAGCTCTATATTTACAACTATTCATTTTATCGATAAAGATATTCATAAAGTTATAGAAAATTTTCGAAATGATAAAATGTTTATTCAAATTTCATAGACAGCAATTCATTTTCAAAAAGTAATCATTAATTCTTCCTAGTATTCCATCAGTGTTTTAAACATGCTAAAGTGTGAGGTTACATTAAATATTACATATTGGAATTACAATAGAAATGAATCGAAGATCTAACTGGAAGTCTATCTACAACAATTAAAAAATTCTTATTGATGCACAATAATTTAATACGGTGTATCATATTATCACCTGAAATTGAAATATTTTAAGCAATGTTTTTCATGCCTTAATGATATCATCCATAACTTCTCATTTTCTATAACCTTCTGTTCAGTTAAAATTTGATATTAGAATACTGAAAGATACATATACAAGTATTATACAATGGCTAAATATTTTAACAGTCTTAATTCTCTTTTTGCTATGAAGATATCTTTTATTTTGAAAATGTGCTATGTCAAAGATGGAAGTAAGAATATGCCGAAAACTCAAGATATTTAGAGTTTCCATGTAATACTTCATCAATTTTAAGATCTATAAATGATCTAATTTTTAGCTGATAAATTTAAAAATAAGATATTTCTCTATATGTCTGCTAAGCCGGTATAAAAATTAAATTGATCTTTGAATTATAAATTATTATCTATTCAAAAGTTTCATTTATCATTTGTTTTTGGGTCTGAATACTCTTTATAAAAGTCGAATCATTTAAAAACTGTTTAAAAAATCAAACTTTATTTTGAAAATGATAGAAAATCATTTATCTCGTTAAAACATTTACTTAAGTTTTGTTTTCTTAATAATTACAGTTAGAAGAATGCAAAGTATAGAGATATTTTTAAATTTATATTTGCTACAATTTATACAGTAGATACTTATATATCACCCCGTGAAAATAAATTAAACGGTACAAATTGTACTAGATTATTTTTACGTCGTATGCAGAAATGCAAACTCTAAAGTTTTGTTCACACTTTTGACTAAAATGAGGAAAAATCAGCTGCATGTAGAAAAATTGTTGTTTTATAGAGTCTCATTTGATAAAATTAAATACATATGAATGGATAAGTTACGTGTAAACAAATAGAGTCCTAGTTAAATTTAAATGTAATGATATGAGGAAATTCTGATTATCTTAGATTTCGATAATATGCAAAATATAAATGCACAGTTACTGTAATTAAAAGTATAATAATGATGTTCTGCCATTTTTTCTTTAGAAATTACTTTAATTTATAATTGACTTCATGGACTGATTTAATTTTAATTTTAGTTAAAAGGCAAAATATATTATCTTAATACTTCCGGATATATAGAACACCTGATTTATTGATTTTCTTCCATGTACTGACTGTTCTTGCAAAATGTGATATTAAAATAAATTCAGTGTAATTCTTTTAAATGAGAACTACCCTTTATTTTTTAAATAAGCCCAACGTTTTCATCATTGTTGTAGAAGAATAAAGGACTCCAGGATTGATATATAATTCCACAAAAGAGAGTATTGAGTTCTTTAATATATAATTTAAGATTTAAAAATATAGGAATGCCATACACTATTTTTCTTAAAAAATTAACTGGGATGATGAAGCATCTGATTTAAACTTGAATTTTATTTGCAAACAGCTAGCAACTTAAGAATTTAAGTTCATCATGCGAATTTGATATATTGAATTTGATATTTTGTCTTTACACATTTACAGTTGCATTTACTTCAAATCAATCAGTTACAATTAGAGTAGATGTAAAATTACTTAGATTTTATTTGAATATTTAATCAGAAATCTTTAACCAAATTTTATCAGATCTGTGGATGAGTGAATAAAATGCATGAATGAAGTCCGCCTCGTAAAAAGGGTGAGTAACTAAGTTGTACTATTAGCCCTAGATGGCGCTACTGAAAAACAAGAGACGCTAAATCTCGGCTTAAAATTGCTCACTTTGTCAACTGGCTTGTCTATAACAAGTGCCATACGAAGCAACAAACAGAAGTTATCTTCCTTGACTGGTTCAAACTGACATTTTTTATAAAGTGTACCAAAAATTTGAGCTGAATTGAATGCTTGTGAAAATTAATAAATACTTTTACCTATTAATTATGAAATTTATTAAAAATGTCATCTAAATATTTAACTATAAAAAAAATTGCTACATGGTATTTATGCGTAAAAATATTTCTTACTTTTGCAGGTATTTTGTACCTCATTACAAAAGGAAAAAAAAATCATGTATTATATGTTTCTTCGTTAAGTAAATTTGAAAAATCAATTACTATAATTTGTTCTAAAAATATTCGGGATGATACCGCAGCAGATATGATTGTATAAGCGGTAATTTTACTATCATAATTAAGGGCTAACATAATAATTATTTAATTTTATTATCACTACAGCGTTGCAGTAACTAGTAAGGAGATAAAACTGCTCAAAACTTATGAATGATTTCTATGTGCGGCATTGTTTTAGAGTTTGTTAATTGTTATGATTGTTTTTCTTTCTGTATTTTATTACCTTGATTTTGAAATTCACTTAAGAAATAACTACCTGAAATAAGTTTCTGTTATATAATGTTATGACCTGCAACAAATTTTTGATAAATTATTTTTTTCGTATACACCTGAGTTATCTTTAAATTGATTCGGAGAACTTTCAAATGATCATAAATTGGCACTTGATTAGTGTTTCTTCCTGATGCACTAATGTATAATTTCTGCATAATATTACTTGAAGAAGGAATTCTTAGAAAGAAAATTTTCATATGTTCTAAGAAATAGCGTCAAACAGAATTGCATTTCACTCCTTCTTCATAATAAATGAAAATTTTCTCTTTAAATAAGAAACGAAGGCCCGTACAGTGAAAACTTGTACTGTGAAAGCATAAAGTTTTGTGCTATTTTTTATATTTTTTTACGATTATCTTTTTTATGACTTATTATTTCTTAACGAAAAGCAGAGAACGAAAAAAACAATATATATTTACATCTCTCTTTTTATTTTTCTCGCAATTCGGTGTATTCTAAAAGGTTTTAAGAATATTCATGATTTTAAATGCATTTGTATACTGTCTGAGTGTGAATTTGTCTTGCTGAAAATAAGCTGTAAAGATGAACAACACAAAATAGAGAGAGTTTCGAAATGAATTTTCTCATTTTTTTTCCAAATTCTTGTAAAACTGAAGAATGTGAAGGCATAACATCTTGAAATAGAAAACCTAGTAAATATAAATATTTGCTACGTTTTTGTCATTGAAACCCACATATATTTGATGAAAAATATAAAGCATATTAAAAATTAGACAATGATATGCGTTTATTTCTACTTTTATCACTTCTATTCTCACAACTAAGCAACATTTTATTTATATATTTGAAGACCATTTTTGGCACGTGTTGTTTATTTTAAGTATTTAAGCATTTTTACTAAGTTTCTAAACCTAAATTCTATTCCAAACATTTTTTATTTCATTATTTGCTATACAGATTTGGATTTGCTTATTCCTTAATTTTCATTGTAATCTGCATGAAATAAAATAGGATAGTTCATATGGAATTCGAAATACATTCATTTACGTTAAAAAGAAGTGCATGTGATTAAACAATAATGAGGACAAAGGTAAAAATGTGAAAAATCAGTTTTTATTTCATTGAAATGTTGCATTCCTTTGAAATTTTACATCCAAGATTATTCAGACCTCTCAGCTTAGATGACTCCATTGATGAAGCTTGCAGCAGTGTCAAAGATACCTAAATAATGAAAAAAAATGATTTTGAAATCTTCGACATAAAATAAACCACAAAAATCTGAATCAAATAACAGCGTTTATACTCGAATAAAGTTGAGTATTGGAGTTTTGAAGTAATATATACATTATTGAAATATAATTTTTTTGTCTCTGATTTTCAAGGTTTTAAGAATAACAAATATATTCTGTGAAATATTACTTTAAATATTAACTGTAACGCAAAAAACTTTTTTTAATATTTAAAATATATATAATATGTATATAAATTACCAATTCTTTTAATTGCATTATTTTAAAATGTTTTGTTTAAGTAATAAAACAATGAAGCTTTGATAAATATAATTGTAAAAAGAAATTATTTGCTTAGGCATTTCGCTTAGAAAGTTCTGAAAAATAAAAAAAAATAAAAAAATAAAAAAACAAGATTTTATAGGTGTAAGCAAGAAACACAATATGGTTCTTTAACTTGGGAATAAATTTTATTGAATGAAGTATAATTACTCTAATTATAAGTTCATGTAAATTAGGATAATTTACTTAAAGTTTGCTGTGAAATCTTTTACGAACATTACTTTTTTTCAAAATCATCCAATCTCATTTTTGATCCAAACTCGTCAGTTAAAAAATATATATATTTTATAATTTATTTTTTCTCTTTCAGGTAAAAGACAATTTATCAATAAAATATAGAAATATAAAAATTTTCTTACTTCCACCACCATGATGTCCATGTCCTGCAAATGAGAATAATACATGAATTGGTTTATTTAAATAACAGAAGAATTAAAGGAAATTCGAATACAGATATTAAAAAAAAATAATTGCTTATAGATTAAAATTCTAACAGGAGTCAGATACAGATTGAATTTTTATGGTATAGGTAAATGTATCCCGATGAATAGAAATTGCAAAATTATCATAAATAGAAATAATTAGTAAAGGAATGTCATGTTGATATTTCTTTAATAATTATTTTTCTAAACGATACTTTGCATTGAAGATGAGTGTAGCATTAAAAAATTATCTACGTGTATGGAACAAATTTTAACTGCATATTAAAATATTCCTTTCATCCTGTATTAATTAGCATATTCTATTTTCCATTCATATTTTAAATAAAAAAATTAATTCTTAGTACTGAATCAAATTGTAAAACAGTAGGTACTATGAAATAAGAAGAGAAATATTGCTATTAATGCTCCTTAATTTAAATGAAAATATTGTATATTGAGAGCAATATCTAAAACTCAAATTTCGCCTCAAGGCATTTTTAGCACAAAAATTATTTAAACGAATAATTTAAAATGCAGAACAAATATTAATGGTATTTATAACCATATTCTGAAAAACAGTTTTATGTGACATTTAGCGGAAGTTTAAAAACTATATTGATATTTTTTATTTCCATATATGTTTATATAATTTACTCCACAATGTAAAAACAAGTATAGGATACCAAAAATAACAATTTTTGTGAACAAATATGTACAACTAAAAGCGTTATTTAAATTGGTCAATACATCTCGTTCACTGATGTGGTTTCTTTAATATATCTATGTATGTTTTAGATCCACAATTTTCTTTGAATGCCTGATAGGCATATGGTACCAAGACAAATGTCCTTATACAAATTTGGCTGAAATAATAAAAAATTTTTTTGCAATATGATACTGATTAAAATTCACCCACACCCTTATGTGTTTTATTCACAACTATGATATTTTCTATGTCAAGGCACTCAATATTAATAAGTTGATAAGATAAATAAATATATTAATTTGAAATAATGATAATAATTATTAACTTAAGAATAGCAAATTTTTTTCATGATATTATATATAAGAATCACGCAATACTTTAATACCGCAATATAATTTATAAATACCTTCTAAGTTAAGACATTTTTAAACCTTTTCTGTTTCATAAAAAGTAAAAGTACGCATATTTTTTATCAGCGTTAGTATTAATAATCTGATTGAAAAAATAACAAAATTATATAAATAATATGAATACGTGATTCTTTTAATATGATTCCCAAACTTTTATAGATAAATACTGACTTTTAATTAAATGTGCGCAGCAGTTTTTTGACTTCCACCGAAAAAAGATTTTCAAAATAATATGATGTGATATGATAAATATCATTTGTGTAATATTCACAGTAGCTTAGTTGAATTATTAAATAAAAGTAAATTCATAAATCCTTGAAATAAATTTAATCATGACAATTAAACTTATTTCAACATGATATACAAAAATTTCTTAACAATTATTATTTGTTTATTAATGTACATAGTTTGAAGACTTTTCATCATTGCTAATATAGACACAATTACATCATTATTCAAAAACATTAATTCTGTCATTTTCATATGCTAATGAGATAAATAGAAAGATAAATTTTGATTTATTGAATTGATCTAAATATCATCTTAAGCTCTTCTTTATAATGGTTGAATTTTTTAACTAAAAGAAGTTTTGTTTAAAGCATTGCAATATTTCGAAATTATTTCCAGATAAACAGGCGAATTTCACTTACCATGTCCTTCTGTAAAAAGGTAAAGTGAAAGGGTGAAATATTATAATGAAACAAAAAAGATATGTTGTATTCATTTAAGGAAAAAAACAATGTTCTGCAAAACACATTCATATTATTACAAAGTAGTTAAATTTATCGTAATTGATTTGTTTTCATCACGAATTTTATATTTTTGCAAATTTACTATTTTCATGAATGGTGAATCTCTGTAAATCCCATTGACAGAGACTCACCTTTAGCTGAAATCACATTTACAAATCCCACACAAATGTAAAATCACATTTACAGAGACTCACCATTAACTGAATTGTCGCAATGGTAGAACTTATAGAATTTATTTCATGAAAATTTAGTTAAATTTCCTTAAGAGATAATATTCATAGTTATAATTTTTTTTCATTTTTAGAAATAAAAATGAATAGATTTATTTCTTGCAAAGAAATAGAACTGTTTATTCCTAATTTTGCTACATTTTTATTCTTTTTCTTTCTATTCTTAAATATATAATAACTTCCTGTAATTATTTAGTGGCATTAAATTCAGAATATCTTGAAAGTAAAAAACTGTTGTACTAGACAGTTCTACTAGAAAGTAGAAAACAACTGTAATACTAGATGCACTTACACGTACAAAGAGATGCAAAATGTTCCTCTATGAGAACAGTTTTCTTCATTTCTTTTTTTACCAAAAATTCTAGACTGAAGATTTGAATTGCAATAACTAATTTAATGATTTCATTTTTGAATCTTTCAATTTCAATTCCTTTTTGTTCTATTTTTTGTGCCCGAAGATGAGAGGCAATTAATGGCAATATTTTGAGATTCTTTTTTTGAAATTTAAATTGAGTTACAGACAATAAAATTTGATAAGTGTGTTTTTTTTAAATCTCTTACTAAATTATTTTCTATTTTTAACTTTTAAATATATTTTCAGTGTAATTTGCAAGCTTTACAAGTCAAACAAATTTTGTTAAACTCTTTACTGAAGCCGAAAACGTTTGCTCCACTAAGAATGTTTGGCGGTGAAGAAAGTTAGGAGAATTTGTAACAGAGTTGAAATTTCATTGTGGCTTCTTGTATTCAGTAAGAGTTAGGATCAAATTGCTATCACTAAAGCCTCTTGAGTCGAGCATTTCAATAAGTATACAAAAGATATGTGGAATCTCTGGAATATTTTAGTAAGTTTTACAGATATTTATTTATTATTTCTGACGATTAGGAAGAAGGGTTCTGGAATAAATGTTGATGAATACATGTTATAGATATGTAAAAAAAAACTAATTTAGTGAAAGGAGGAAAATATCGAAATTTTGTATTCAAAATCTGTTTTTACCAATTAATGGAACAAGATACCTGAAATCGATTATGTAATTTTAAATATGTATTTAATTTACTTTTCTTTTAATAAAAATGTCATTCCTTTCTTATTTTTTGGACTCGAATGTGCATAAATAGTTTTGCTGTTTTTTAAATAGTAATGTTTCTTATCAAATTTGTTTAGATAAGTTACTGAATTTCTAATTCATTGTTTATAAACATAAGGAGCTATATTTGACATAAGATTCATGCAGTTTGTTTAAAAGTATTTTGAATATAATTTTCTTACCTCCGCTGTTCTTGACTTTGTAATCTGTAAAATTAATGAAACGGTTAAACCATTTATTTTGAAATTTGCGTTAAATGAAAAGAAAGAAAAAATTCATTCCAACCATAAATTTCAAGCAAACCTTTGAAATCTTAAAATTGACTAGTATTTTATATACATCCTATTGAATATGTCTTTCAGATTTTACTCTACATGTAAAAGGAAACCATAAAATGTATATTTTAATGCTCAACATATTTTAATGCCTTTTGTATTTTATAGACTATAATTTTCTTATAAAATTATTCATGACAAAAATCTCTCTGCCGTTGAACATAATAAACGAGCTGTTTAGATATGCTTCGGAGCAAAATTGTATTTCGTTTATTGTAAGAAGTTTCATTGATTTAGAAACTTTACTAAATATGAAACTTCTTATTTTGCTTTGGATAGCTATATTTAATGCAATGTATAGACCAATAATTTTCATAATATAATTACATTAACTGAAATTATTTTTATTTGCTTGCAATGTTTCTCTTCCTAATTTAAGGGGGAAAATTATGCATCATCATATTGATTAAATATTCAAATTATTTCTATAAAATCCTTAATATCTGTATATATAGGTTTCACTTGAAATGAATATGCTTTTAACATACGATGATATAAAATTATTCAAGAAAGTAATATATTAATAATGAAGCAACTCACGGTGGACTGCGCCCATAGCTGAAAGCGAAAAAAAAAGCATGCGTTATATAATAATCATCACAGACAATATATACTTGTAATATGTCAAAACTCATAGAATAGATATAAAAGTATTACTAAATCATGAAATGCTCACATTTTTCTCTCATCTTTAAATACAAACTTTGGTTACAGATAATATTCCGTCCCATTAGAAAATATATCATGGTATATATTTTAAAGCTTCCATTCTAATACTTTTCAGAATAGTAATTATATTCTCAATGTCTTAAGTAAGCTGAGAAAAACTAGTATTGCGCATGGTTTTATAAATGGTAAGTGTAACCTTTGGCATCAGCGAATCCAGTAAATGCACATTTAAGTCTTCAGCATTCTCTTATTTTCTACAATATCAGTTCAAGAATAGTTAATACGTGTTTTTGAAACGCTCAACAAGCCTTTCCTTTTGACGTACATTTTGTTTTTCCGAAAAGGGGATAGGGAATTACGTAAAATCAGTTTCAAATTAGAATCATTAAGTTTTAACTAAGTCTATGAAATTATTTTAGTTATTAAATTCATATGATTTGGAAATGTTCAAATAACTAACTGTGTAAGATAAGATTTTATTCTTCTTTAGCTTAAAAAGAATGGTTTGAATGAATACTGAAAAAAAGGAATTGAAAAAGGCATTTTATTTATATAATGATTCTAATGTAATAACAATAGGAATAAGAATCGCATGTACGATCGGATGTTCTAAAATTTTAAACGCATTCACAACAAATATATTTAATATAATGTTAGAATTACTTTTAGGAAATAACTTTTATTTTGATATTTACAAATATGCAGAATCGCGAAGGATTTCTATTACAAACATAGGAGACCGAGCCAGTTGCTTAGCTCAAATTTCTGAAATGTTATCAACTTACAGATATTTCTACTACTCCACACTATTTGAAATTAAAAACTCGAACAGTGAGGGTGCTGCTGTTACGTCGATATCTAAGAGATAATGCTTCTGTAGTGTTTTTTTTTTTTTTTTGATGTTTTGTAATTTTTGATCTTTTTAAGATTTTACTGATAAACATAGGAGATATTTGGTCATCAATACCTTAGATGATACGTTTTTCACAAACAGTACTTATTTTTCTTAATCTTCTTAATACTTCCAAAAAGATCAAAAGTGTTAAAACTTTCCCATCTAGGCATGATGGCCAGGTAAGAAAAAGATATCATTACCTTGATACAAGTGTTTTTCATTGTTCGCTATATAAAGTTTATAAGCAATTTTTTTAAACGTATAACAATGTTTAGCTTAATCAGTAAAAGTTTTTTTTTGACATAATGTAAGTCGTATAGTCCTACAAATCATAGATTGACGAAATAACCTTTGGAAGATATATTTGTTCATTAAGTAACACGTAAGATGTAACACGAATATTTAAAGCAAGGAAGGCAAGACGTATAGAATGCAGAGAAAAAGGAATTGTTACTAATAACCACTGAACTGTTTCCCATAAAATAATTAATAACCCTAGCACTTAACCCATCAACGGAATGTTCTAAAAAAGTAATAAACTTTTTTTTTGTATATTTGTTTTGGGGTCAATTTTCACTTTCCATCAAAAATATTGGATAGAAGGTTACTGCAGCTATAAATTGTGATATGAAGGGATAATCAAGTTCAAAAGGTAAGAAATTAGTATTCAGTTTTTGTTAATAATAAAAACAATAATTTTGAGATATAGTAATTTACTATGAACTGAACATGAAAAACATTCATCATTCAAGAAAAAATATTTAAGAATGTTTGTGTATTATTATATTGTCTAATGTCTTGTAAAAATAAAAATATATTTAATTTTTATCAGAATTGACATTTTGCCTTAAAGACAAAATTATCTTGACACAGTACTGGTGCAATATGATCTTTTTGTATCATCATTTTCTCTTAAAGTAGCAAAATAATACTGAGTATATTAAAATAAAAATTTATTGAATTGCGTACAATATAAAAATAGGATTCTTCTAAATGTATGTAAAGAAAAGCAATTCCCCTCAAAATTAATTTATTAAAAATGACTCAGCTGTTAAAATTATCAACTCATTCTTGTCTACCCTAATTAATTTATATGGTAACACAATCATTGAGATTTTAATCATGATACTTTTTTGCTAAAAACATACTAAAATCAGCAGTAATTAACCATTTAAATTCTGTCTTGAATGCATAAAAAAAATTCTTGATAAGTATTAGTTAATATTGACAATAGTTTTATTCTATGCTTGTTGATGTGATTATCTATTTTTACCAGATTATTGGTTTCTAAGCTTTTCAACTGAAAAACAAATAAGAGTCCAGGGTTATCTACTAGATAGTAATTTGGCATTCTTAGTAAAAAAAATAGTACAAAATTTAAATAATTTATCTCTTTTAGAGAAAATTTTGATTGGTTTCGGATTAGAATTGTGATACAATGCTCTTTTTCAAGAAATATATATTTTGGGATTCAGAAGCACAAATTTAATACCGAAATTCTGCATGCATCAAAAAATAAAATAATGATTAGCCTCTGTTTTTGAAGTAAATAATTCATTGGACAAATATTGATAAGAAAAGAAATCATTTTAAGAAAGTCTATTAATAAAATAGTAATCAAATTTTGCTAAATTTACATGATTTTAGGATGACTCTAAAAATAGAGCAATGAGCTTACCCATTCCAAGGATGGCGACAAGGACAAGTAATAGAAGTACTGCTTTCATTTTAAGGCAGGATGTAAACTGGTTTCAGTTTCAGAATATTGAAGTATCCTTTCCTCCGCCTTATATAGGATAATATTTTGCAATAAGCACGGTTCCCATACAGATGATACAAAATAAAAAGATGTATTGAACAAACAAAAACTTGTGTAATCACTATGTTTCAGTGATTTTAATCGATTGCTGACACTTACTGTATAAACCCATAAACATTTATAGAGTTAAAAAATAAAAATAAATCATGTTAGTTAAGAAACTGAAGGAAGCTTTAAATTTTATATGTTTAAAGTTCTTCGAAAAATAACTTTATATTGCCTTTAGATTCTATAGTTTTACTACAATCGATATTTTACCATTTTATTATCGCTGTGTTTATTATATCCTATCGTTTTAATGAGGGTAAAAACCTATATATATGTACAAAAATCGATATCAGATTTTTTCAAAACATTTTCGGGGGAATCTTAGAAGTTTATAAGCCATACATTTGATAATCCATTGTAATTTGATTCTCTGGTAAGAGATATGAATTATTGCATCTGAGTTTAGAACAGTATTCTTATTGCGTATCTAAAATCTCATTTTTGGGTATTGCCCCAGGAAGGGCATGCAATTTAATCTTTCTCTCAAGAATGAGTCTTCCTCGTATGATTTTTTGACTATTTGATTTTGTGAACTTGCCAGTGTTATCCAAGATATTATACCAGTTGCAATATTTATTATCTAAGACGATGAGAAATGTAGTATTGTATCGACTGATTGTGTTTTCTGTGTTATAATGTCATATTTCCTCAAAAATTTTAAAAACAGAAGAAAAAGACATAAATTTATAAAAAATATTATTCCATATAGATATGAAAGGATTAAAGGAAATGATATACTTCGAAATGTTTCAAAGAACTTTCTATCAATAAATACTTTTAAAGTGTTTTTAATGTGCGTTTGGATAGCAAAGAACAATAATGTCAAAAAAAATTTAATATTCGTACCTGCAATATTATCCAGCTTATTTTCATAGTTTTCTTTAGTGAAAACTGCGAGGAAAACATTGTTTCCAATGAATATCTTATCTGAAAATAATTTGGAAAATCTTGATATTTTTATTTTGTCTTTAGATATTCTTTCAACGTATCGCATGTTAGCATAACAGCTTAATAATGCTGAAACTATTTGCTTCATAAAATGGAAAGAAATCGTTTACATTTAAACAGTGAACAATGACTTCAGTGTATTCACCAGTTTATAAAGGTATATTTTACTCATTTCAAAGCAATAGACAGTTCATTGTTCTCGTTCAAGCATTTTTATAAGTAATAACTTTATTTATTCAACCATTCAAGTTGCAATTCCACCGAGAAGTATTTTTTTTATTATTATTATCATGTGAGAACATGATGTTGTTTTGATTAGGAGGTTTTGAAGCTCGAAGCTCGTAGGCAATGAATAAAGAATAAATGGCAATTTTCATCATCATCTTTCAATTACATATATTTTTTACCGGCTTTTAGTAGTTTTGCATTATTATTATGTATACTTTTTTGAAAGCAGATGCGTTTTTAAAAAGTTGAACTGCTTTTACCAGTATTTATTATTATGTATGTTTCTTTGACAGCAGATGCTTTTTTAAAAGGTTGACGTAGAACTATGACATCATAGCTGTTATTTCATCTCAAAATCGGTCGAGTTCCAAAACTTTGTTCCCCAGCTAGAAAAATTGTAAATGAAAGTTTAAAAAAATTATCAATATATATATATATATATATATATATATATAGAGAGAGAGAGAGAGAGAGACCGATAGAGAAGTCCCGTGATTGTTTCAAATCGGTTTAAACTGGTTAAAAACTTAAATTAATTAAGACAAATAAAGACTTAAAAATAATAATGTTCTTACATGATAACTCGAAATTTGCGATCGTAGCTTTCATTTTAATTTTTATTTACCTCTTCCATAATATTTTTACAAACGAATGTCTTGAACTTTGATAATATGTTTTATTAAGTCGCCAATCAAAGTCTAAAGAATTGTAAATTCATTTAACAAAGAAGAGTTTATTATATTTTAGTTTATATGATTTTTCAACTGAAAATATATCATATAAGCTTTATAAATGTGCCCATGTCTTTTACAAATATATAGATCATATATTTGTATTGAAAATAATCTTAAGGAATTTTATTTTGAAATAGACATCCAGTAATTAATTATTTTACTAGCGCTAAATGGAATTTGTAGGTTTTTTATTAATTATTAAACAAACCATTATTTGCTATTAATTTTTAAAGTTTATTCCCTTTCTAAAAAGAAACATTCTTGGCTAAAATATTAAAATAAATTATATCAGACATTCAAAATTCGTATTAAGGTCACTAAAATTTCGCAAAAGAAAGGGATTTAAAATTACGATATAAGTCAATTTTAGTTCTATATTAAGTTATATTACAAATTGGTTAGATATCTGTGGCAGTAGAAAAGTTTTCAACGTCTATGAGAGCGAAATAATTTCTCGAAAATAGATCATTAATCTCGTCTACTCTCTTCAGAGAACTTATGCATCGGCTTTTCAATTACAAGTTTTATATTCCTTTTTTATTCCAGATCGCATACGTGTAAGAAACAGGATTTGAGGAATTTCTAAAAAAAATGGCTTTCATGACTTCCTTTTTTAATTTTTTAAAATATTTTTATTCACACGTAATATATTGTAGTGATGATGATTATTTTAATTAAAAGAATTTAAATTTGTGATCATTTAAAAGAATTAAATTGCATTTATTTTATTTTTTCGAAAACTAGTAAATGAGTATGCGGAAAAAAATCACTGACCCGAACGTTTCACAAATCATAAAACACTAAGTAAATAAAGTTGTTTCTTAAGTAAAATATAAACGCTCCAGGTTAATCTAAAAACACTTATAAGTAAGCTTATATAGTAAATATGCTCCTTCCATTTCCGATTAAACGGGATTTTTCACACTCTTCGATAGTAAAAGATAATAATCTAGCTGAGAGCATCTTTTTTTATTAAATAAGCTAAGGGTAAAGCTTTTGCTCAAATTTATATTGCTTATTTGTATTAAAATATAAATAAACTTTTGCTAGTCCTTCTCAATTCATGAATAATACTGAAACATTTACACGTCAAACATTTACGACACTCACAATGCAATTTACCTTACAAGCATTATATATTTTTATATAATAAACGTCTGCTGTTTTTTTTTTTGTTTTTTTTTTGCAGGCGTCCTGGCCAAAGGGTAGCACAACTTCTCTGTGAGCTAGGCTTTCCGTGTTCGAGTCCTGGTTCGGGCATGGTTGTTCTAAACCTTGTGTGTTCTCCCTGTGAGGTGCGTGAATGAGCCCGCTATAAAAAGGGGTTGTGCAAGCGAGTGTGCGTGTGCTATCTTCATTTGAGCTAGAAGTCAGACTTCTGCCCTCAGGTGCTCAGGGGTCTTTATCCCCAGAAGCTACTGCGCAAAAATTTGGTTTAAAATAGTGACACGACAAAAATAAAAAAAATAAACGACTGTTTTGATAAAATAAAAAGAATTGTCAAATTTATAGATAACAAAATTATCTTCTTGGATAACGGAATCGGTTTTTTACAGACAATAGCAATATTACGTGGACATGTTTAAAATAATCCAGCAGAATTCCACGCGCTTCCTTTAAATAATCTTCATTAATTCGTTTAAAGTTATTATACTATTTAAAAATGATGTGGTGAAATGTAGATGATTTAGAAGTTTATAAAATATAGATGAGTTAAATTAATAGTGGTGTAAGTAGCATTCAATAAAAGCTTGTTTAAAAGTATAATCAATGCATATATTCAATTAAGTTCAGTTCAATGTTTATGTTCAAATCAGATCCAAGAAAATTTTAAAAGAATGACACATTATTTTTGCTTCCCAACAATACATTAAGTTTCGCGATACATTAAACATAGAAAGAAAATCTGACTTATGCCGTTGTAACTTTAATCCATCCATATCATTTCATGAAGCAGGTGAATATACAGAAATCGCTGTTTGCAGATAAAAATACGCGATTTATATGTTTACTGCAAAGCCTGCAGTTTCAGCGTTATTATGACTTGAGCAAATGTTGATATGATCATAAAAAAAGTCCTTAGACCTTAATATTTCAAACATTACATTGTTCGAGTCTGATTTATCACATGTTACTAATAAGTAACATATGATAAATCAGACTCGACTTGTTGGTAAATAATTCCATGTTAATCTATTACCAACAATCACCACGCACAAGAAAAGGAAACTTTTCAAAAATATGTGCATATAAAAAAACATTTTAGAGTCTTATGAACAAACCAGCACTTTCCTAACAATAAATCTATACATCTATTCTATTATCAATGAAATAATTCAAATTATGGGAGTTTCGCTTCAGTCCAAACAATTATTTTAAAATGCCTAAGATCAAATTAAAATTTTAATGTAAATCTTGGAAATAATCTGACAATATGATTCAAAGTATGTAACTTACATAATGAATGAATTTTTATATATTTCCTAATTGTTAATTTATAAACTTTCATTAGTGCAAAAATTCTTCCAGGAATTAAAATTACTCGATTCAGTTATGGGTACTGTGGAAAGGCATATGTGTCTGCATTCAGAAAAGGATACCTGAGATTATATATTTATTAAATATTCTAATTTAACATAAGCATCTGATTAGTTTTTACACATATTGTGTTCCGTTTTAAAGGCTAATATCTAATAAGATCTTCTATATTAGTAGAAGTAAGTAGTAATTAGTATTATTAGTAATTAGAATTAGATATAATAATAACACATTGAATTGGTTTTGTTGTTAAATATATAACGAATCTTTCATGCTTTGCTCCGTTCTGGAAGAAAAGGTAAATATAAATAATTATTGCATCTTAACATTAAAATAAATGTACTAAATTTCATTTAAACGCAACTTTAAACAAACATTTGGTGATGCACGAATATTACTTTTTTGAATCTATAATTTGGTATTTATAAAATAGCAACAAATTAATTTGTTCAAAATTCTTTTTTTTTTCAAATAATTTTTATATATATATATATATTCGTTTTAGTAAATTTTAAATGTGTTTACCGATTTTCCTGAACGCTGGTATTCATTATACAAAAGATTCCAAATATACAGGGGAAAAAATTTAAATCATATTCTTTTAAAAATTTTCGTTTTGCATCTAAAAAAAACTTTTGTTCAAGTTATGATAAATATAACATAGCATTCTTATTTCTAATTAGATTTTTCTTAAAACATTTAGTGTGAAACATTGTAAATCAAATATAAAGAAAAAAATACTAATGCATTATTTATGGCAGATTTTTTTTATTTTGAATGTTTAATTAAAAGCCTTCTTTTCTAATAATGATATTCCTCGTTTTAAACATTGTTTTTTCTCTAGTAATTTTTTTTAATTAATAAGCTAAAGAGGAAATTCAAATTTCGATATTGTGATATTCTTCATTTTGTTCTTGTTCTGTCTCCCTCTTTTATTTGTTGGTGACATTTAAAACATTGGTTTCCTAAAGAAATATGCTTATGATAAATCTAAACACGAATCCAGAGTTAATCTTATATTGTAATTCTTTTTGCATTTTCAATCAAGAGCACACATCCATAAGTCTTATAACACATTAGGTATGATCATCTCGATGGGTCAGATACTTAGCTAACCCATCGAATTGTTAATTGAAGAGAAATAAAACAATAATAAAAAGTTATACATTTTGTTCATACTTTCATGTACTTTTCATATTCGTACCTTGATTATGCCTTTGGTTCATACCTTTTTTCTTGATTTAAACCACGTTTGGAATGTTGAGATTTTATCAATAAATGAATGCTATTCATCTACAGCTGAATAAGATCTTTAGATGATTCTTGGCATAGCTATGAATGAGAATTTTTAAAAAATTGCCATTAAAGAATTTTAGGAGAAATGTATTATGAAATTGAGCAAAGAGTAAATGTTTAAGAAAATTATTATCATTAATTTAGTATAAATAGGTCTTACGGAAAATACATTTGAAACAGGAGTTTAAAAAAAAATGGCATTAAACATATAAAAACATCTCGAGAAATTTCAATTTCAATACAGACAATAGCATGAATGAAAATGTCATGAAATTTTATTATGAATGAAACATCATAATTTTATTTCGGCAGATGTGGTCATCCAATATATACATATTTCTTGGTTAATATGAAAAGCTTTGATGCCAGAATATAAGAGTTGGTTTTTTCTAGTAAATGTGTAATTGTAATTTATTACAAGTCTGTGGAAAAGTTTTGTAAGTATGATTGCTTTATTTTATTATTTCTGTTATTGTATATAAATATTGTATACCGAAATAGAGATTAAAAATCTCCCTTTACTATTTGATGAAACAAAAAGAATTTAATTGAACCATTCTTACTATAATTTACTCTACCTGTTAATTTATAAGTACACATACTTCGAAATAATACAATTATAGAGTTCCTACTTTATACTCAAGGGATTTGTTTTTATTTTATTTTAACTGAAAAAGCTTGCTGTTGAATAGTTTTGTGGAAGAATGAAATTATTCTGATGCAAAATTAAACAATAAAAATCATTCTTTTTTACTATGGAAAGTTAATGTGAGATAAAATAACAACAAAGTGATGAAATATTGTTACAGATCGTGTGTCAAATTCAGTTAACAAATCTATTGAAATTAGAGAAGAATTAAACAGAAATGAAATTTGTATTTATGATGCAAATTTTTGCATTTTAAGATAATGTAAAAAAAATTTTTGTGAGATGATATTTTAGGAAGATATAGCTGAAAATCAATAAAAACTTGTTCAAGGCTTAACTATATTTAGATCATTTTTGATCTATAAAAATCTTACAGTGATTTTTTTTCCTTGTCTTGAAAAAAATGCCTACCTCTGAACAAACAAGGAATCATTCATTCTCATCTTTCTCATTCATTCTCATCAAGAAATCATTCATTCATTCATTCTCGGAATACTGAATCACTTTCAATTGTTTTCAAGTGCTGCATCAAATACAATGAATATATATCCACCACAGAAAAGAACCTCATTTCCAAATATTTCCAAGAATTTGACAATCATTAATCTGAAAGAATTAAGCATGATATTCACTTAATATTTCATATTTTTGTAATTAAGAATAATATATATATATATATATATAAATGAAAAGAAAAATATTTGTATTCGTTTTTTTTAACCATGGTACCAAATATTTAAAAAGTGTAGAAAAGAACCATTAACAATTGTCTATGGATTAAGGTATATTTTTTGTCAGAATGAATGAGTTTTAATGCATTAGAAGTGCTTAGTGTCTGAATATAAAGAAATCAAATCACAAATGTATTTAAAAATCAAATTAATTCAGAAATCAACAAGAAATATAAACTATTATTATTTTTATTTTATTTTAACTTGTAAAGGCATACCAAAGCTACATCCAAAATTTATTCACTCGACAATCTTTAACACAAACAAGGGTAAAATACAATAGTATGAGTTTTATAAAAAAAACTATAAAATAAATGACTCTCCATCAGATACCCATATTACTTTATTAGTATTTAAATATACAGCTACATTGATATAGAAATATATTATTAAACAATGTATTATTTTTTACTTTGGGATTTTATTTAATTCTAAGCTTTATTACGAATCTATTTTATGTTATTTCTTTCTCTGACGCAAGAAGTCAGCATAGTGTCGATTTCTGATCAAACACAATGATTTCTTGCGTCATTTAATATATATGAGAATCACCTAAAGTATGTTCTCGAAACTGTAAATGAAGCACATAAAATTGAGATAATAAAGTCATTTTATTGTCCCATGATATATTTGCAAAGAACTTATCCTTCAGAATATAGCTGAATTTATAGATTGCTTCTTCCTAAAACACGTGTTCATGCTCTTGTATCTTACTTCCCGATCCAATTCTGCTTGTTTACTAACTTATAACTGCCTACGAGAGATAAAAATGAACTCATTTTCGAAAAACTTTTTGGTTTTACCTATTTGCAGCAAAATTCGATGTTTATTGCAGAAAAATTCGATGTTAAAAATATGAAAAATTGTTAAATTTTTCAATATTTGAATAGTATTTTTTAGCAATTCTTATTCATAAAATTTTTAGGAAACCTTATTTTCTTTAAAATAACATTATTAACTGGTGTTTATAATGAATGACCCAAATCAGTTGTTCACTTCATTCTTATTATTGTTCGGATTTTCCTTATAACGTTTTTCAGAAATTAACAAGCAGACTGGAAATTTACAATTTGATATTCAAAAATCGATTAAGAAAGTTTTCTTTAAAATATATGAGTTTTTTAATACTTTCTGTGCATATCTTTTTGATTCACGTTTATGGTTGCAGTAATTTACATAAGAAAATGCTCTTTCTCTCTGAATAAACAACTTCTGTAAAAATTCTATTTCAGAAGAAAATATGTTTTTAACAAGCTGGTACTTTATTTACCCTGCAGAATAAGTTTAAGGTATTTCTTACATTATTCATTTCTAAAAGAAAATAATGAATGTCAAATTTTGTTTAGATAAAACGTAAGGATGCAGGGTGATATGAAATAATTCCTGCATCTCATTGATTATGATTTGTAGAGTTTTGTGTTAATAAATTTTGATTCATTTTCATTAATATTCTCATTTTAAGAAGTATGGATTGTTTATTTTGATTTTCTGTATAATCGGGCTGAATATCCTTATTGGCACCTTTAATATTTATAAAATTATTATATTTTTTAAATATTGATTTTCTATTAAGCTACATATTCAAAAGATCGAATCATTGCACTACTTAGTTCATTGTGCTTCTTCTTCAAATCTGTTTTGTTAGATCATCATAGATCAGATACTAATTTTTTCTATGTAAAAGGGTTAGTATAAAAGTACAGTTTAATTGTTATCATAAAATAGAATTAGCTTGTTTAGACCCCATAACATATCAGTTTAATCCTAGCCTACCTCTAAATAAATCAGCCTTTCCATCCAAATTTAAATGCAGACATATGACTTGTAATAAAATGACTTCTATGTCTTCCAAAAGATGTGCAATAATTATTTAACATACTAATGTTCTACAAATTCTGAAAGTACGCCTGGATATCAGAAAATATCAAAACTGACATCACTCCACTGAAATTCAAAAATAATTTTATTCCGAAGACAAAGATACCACTTAGTGTCATTCACTAACGATCTGTTCCAGTGATTCTTAAACCCACATTAATTACAATCAAATAATAAATATATTTAGAACTGGTCAATGTGTTCAACGGCTTCCTGGTCATCGACAATAAGTTAAACACAACACTAATGATTAGTTACATTTTTTTTAAATCTTTCTACTAGTACCTATATTGTAATAAGAAAATTTATCATGCCATTAAGCTGTAGCTATGTAGGTGCCACATTTAAATTTTTGAATTACACGCATTGCTGTATTTTCAAAACTCGATTATCAATATCTTTTTAGGATTATATCTTTTCAAGAATTTCTATATCAGAGTGAAAATATGTAACAACTACAGCATAATCTTTGATTGTCACTTCTTAAGATTGGCTGTCGAAGAAAATGACGAAAGATACAATTTCTGTTACGTAAGCCTGCCTGCAAATTTGAGTAACAAGTTCAATTATTAACGGGATTCCGTGCTCACTAGCATATCATAAGATGTATATACCAAATGTATTGATATCATGTTACAATAAATGTTATTAATTTTTAAAATCTCTTAAAGTTTTTTTAGAAATATAAAGTATTTTTGTTTAAATCAGCAACTGATAAAAAATGTTGATTAATCAATGAATATTTTAAAAACACTTGATTAATTTCATTAATACTTTTTTTGATGCTATGCATTTTTGGCGTATTTAATATAATCAAGTCTGTTAGTAAAAAAGTAGATCAAGTTCCAATTAGTTGGCAACTCTTAGTGAATTCGGAATGATTTCAGTTATGTGCTTTAAAATGCATAACGATTTTTAAGCGATAATATTAAGATGCCTCTCTATTTTATTAGAAATATCAATTTAAGTAAGGATGCAGTTTTTTCAGCTTGCTTTTTTTAAAAGCCGTATATACTTAAAAATTACTTAAATTTTTTATGTTGGAAACACGTTAAAACACATTCATTTCGTTAGATTCTCTGTGCGTAATAAACATGATTTAATATTTCTATGTCAAAAGATAAATAAGATTAATATTATTGGAAAAAATAGTAATTTTTGCCACTAAATGTTGAAAGACAAAGATAAGTCAACGCTAAACAAAAATTTATACTGCATTAATAATTTTTATATTACTGTTCTCAATGAAAGGGCAGAACTCATAAACGATTATTTGAAAATAATTTTTGTTTTACCTAGCAAATTAGTTAAGCTGAACTCTAAATCATCGGTAAGTTTCTAACAAAGAAATAAAAAAGTATTGCTACAAAACATATATTTCTTGAATTACTTCATAAATATATTTCTTTAAGCCGGTGTCCTAGCATAGGGGTAGCATGTCTGGACGTCCCGTCTTCGAGTTTCAGTTCAGACGTGGTTGTTCTTCTTCTATCTATGATGTGTGTGATTGTGCCCTTCTGTAAAAAGGGGTTATTTAAGCGAGTAGGGGAAATAGCTAAGTCGTACTCTTGGGTCTAGGGGTTTCTGAAAAAAAAGAAAAGCTCACTCGGCTTAAACCGCTGACAGATAACTGTCAGAAGGCTTGTAAAGTTCCATAAGTCACAACACAACAACAACATTTCTTTATGCAGTACGGATTTCTGACATCAAATTTGTATAACTGTATGAACGTACTACAGTACATACAACTTGATGTACTATGCGAACGCACTACTGAGAAGTAGCTGGATAAGTGACATTAGCAATTTGAGCAAGCTTCCTTCGAGAAATATTCTGATAAATTAATGTTGAAATGACAAGCAATAATTAACCTTTTTAATGAAATAAAAAAAATGTTTAATACTGAAATAAATCCTTAGTTGTAGCTAATATTTTTTTCTGTCTATAAAAAGAAAAAATAATACCTAAAAATTTTTAAAAACGATTATATTAAGAATATAAACTTAAAAAAAGTGTATTAATCAGGATCGTTTCCAAATAAACCATTTGTGTATTGTTTATCAAGCGGTGATGAAAATTTCGATTATTTTCTTTTCTTATTTTATGATGTTATTTCTTTATATTCAGTGAATAACTTTGATTAATAAATAACAATGACTGTTCTCAAATAAATAATATATTAGAAAGGAATATTTTAGTACTCATTTTGTATTTTATTTATAATAAGAAACCTAAAACCTAATCATGTCATAAAGGAGGCTGTTCTCTTAAAGAATGCTGCAGTTATTGATACATGCCATGCAAGGAGAATATCTCCTTTAAAAAAGAAGGTTCCAAAATTTTATTTGATCCAAAATTTCGATTTCAAAGTTAGTACCTTAGAAAAAAAGGCTTCGTGGTAGAGGAGTTAAGCGAAATTATTCGTTTTCAGTTTTTTTTTTTTTTTTTTTTTTTTTTTTTTAAAGAAATATTTAATCCAACGCAAAACACTTTATGTTCTGAAATGGAAATCTAGAGTCATAAATGAAAGATCCATCTTTGACTTCAATACATTTCAGAGAAGAACACAGCATTTTTCAATGCTTGAATAAAAATTACTTTTTTCTTTGCAAGAATTCTTTCAAAATTTCAAAATTTTTATCCTGAGTAAAATTAGGAAAAAAATAGTTGAAATTTTTATTAGTAGTTGTTTTATAGTACTAATAAAAAATACTACTATACTTAAAATAATACTACTATACTTATTTTTATAGTTGTACTTCCTTGTAATATTTTTTCGATTTTTAGAACACCTGAACTATAAATTGACTTTTATTTCGAGACAGTTTTTCAAAAATAGTTTTGACATAACATTTGTTAATAAATATGTCATAAATAGTTAAATTGTTGTAAAATAACATAAATATAACATTGTTAATAAATAAACTTTAATAACATTTGTTTATAAAGCCCATATTTCTTAAAACGGAAATATGGGCTTTATAAACAAATGCTGATTAAAAGATGTTTTTGTAATAGAAAAGCAACAAAATAAATTAAGTGAAATCGTTTTAGAAATAAGAATTCTGTATGGAGTGGAATATTTATTCATTTCAGTTTGGTGGCACACATATATATTTATATATTCTCTATTATCAATGCTTGATTCTCTGTTAGCTATTAATTGTTATACAATAGCGCAATTTAAATTACCAGCAATTTTATCGATGCAGTCTTAGAATTTGTTTAATACTTTTGCGTATTTGGTAACATATAATATTAATTTGTTTGTAAATAAATTCATCCTTTACAATCCATTGTACATGTGTGCGCATTAATTTATTATTTCACATTTTGCACATATGGAATAATAATTGATATTATTATCCATGAAGTGTTATAGCAATGACAGTAGTTTTTAAAGAAACCGTTTTATCACAGCATTTCTTCTATACTTATATTTGAAAAACATTTTCTCTCAACTGAGAAATCATGAAATGCTTAATCCGGAGAATCTCATGTATTTTTTTGTTTCTTTGTTTTTATTTCGTTTTGTTAGAGAATCTTTTTTATCTCTCTCTTGCTTTCGCGATTTCTTTACTTATATATTAAATTTATGATATTCGTTTATGGTTTTATTTATATTTCTGAAGTTTATTAGCACACATGTATAAATTTTACGTCATTCTATCTGCTCAAACTTTATTTATTTTGATTCTGAAATTATCTTATATAACTGAGTCACCATCAATATGATATTTTGCCTTTAACTCTTCCTTAAATGGTTTGAAACGGTTTAGGAATCAATAGGAAGGAATCTTTTTTTAAGAGAAACAAACATCGAGAGTGAATTATAATTCAGCAGAAACAATTTAGCAGGGAAAAAAATGAATAACAATGATAATGAAGAATCTGAGAAGGTTGAAATTTCTGAAATGATAAATTGGGATAAAGACGAAGAACTGATTGTTTTAAGACCACATCAACAACTTTAGCCTGAAAATAGGCTGCGAAATTAAGAATAATGAATTCCTATTTATTCGATTCCAAATGAATAGGTCTCTATTCATCAGTAATGACCTAAAGAAAAAATATTTATAACTCAATGTTTTTCTTTTTAAAATTATTAAAATACTGTCTTGTAATTTCAATAACTTTCAAATACTTTAGTTGAAGCAAAAGGAAATTTCATTGACTAAATTATTTTATTTGTGATATTTATTTTTAGTTTGCTCCTTAATAAATGGAACTCAAATATTTGTGGTTTCCATCCGTTTTATCTTCAGTCAAATTAGCTTTTAGTCATGTTCATGTTAAACTATTAAAAATTATTTTAGGGCATTCATCTCAATATATTCTATTATTTATCATAATTAGATTGCTGTAGTTATCTCTCATTATCAGAAATATAGTTATTATTGAGGAATATCTTCATGATTCGATATTATATTATTACAAAAAAATTATATCTTATTAAAAGTTTCAAAATATTTGAGAAGCGGTGTTAATAAAAATCTGAATACAGATTCAATAATTCAATAAATATAAATTCATCAAAAAAATTTTCATTCCAAAAATCATTTATAATTAATGACACAAGAAATTTATTATATAACTTTATTGATAGATAATATTCTCATTCAATAACTTTTCGAACAACAGTAAGAAAAAACTTCATAAAAAGTACTCTGAATATTTTGAAATATAGAAATAAAAACGTGGCATTCATATATTTATAAAATTGAATACAACATTCTAATCTCATCCTCTTCCGTTTAATTTCTAAACAATATTTTGAATATGATATAAAATAAATTTCTATTAATTCATCTTTGATATAAAGAGTAATAGATTTAATTCAGATCATTCATCATAAAGAGAAAGAATCTACGAAAATAAAAATAACTTATTTCGATTGAAATGTGGTTGATACATTTTTACAAATGTGTATATTTTGATCAATAACATTGAAGTTGATATGGAAAAGAGAAATTATTTGCCTACAAGGTTGATAACGTTTGTGGTGATAAATTGGATGAAAATTACAGTGGATGAAGATTATAGCGGAATGAAATCAAAAGCAGTGAATTACAAGTTACAAATTTGTAATCAAATAAAATCAACGATTCCAGATTCTATCTGTGAAATAATAGTAAAGAATTAATGGGTTTTTTTAGATACTGTAACTTGCTGTTAATAAATAACTAAATAAATTAGTGTTTCTAATCCAAATAACTTCAGATAATTCATTAAAGCCTCCTTTTTCAGAATCTGGCATCTTCAATCATAATTGAAATTCTTTATTAATATTAAAACAAGAAAAACATTATGATAAAAGAAAGGGTTTCGGACTTTATATTTCCAGGAAATATGAAGAAAACAGAAATACAAAATGCTAGGATTTGAAATTTTTTTAAGAATTATATTTTGGTTCAAAAAATTAAAGTGTATAATAATATTTCCAGGAAATATGAAGAAAACAGAAATATAAAATATTATGATTTGAAATTTTTTAAGAATTTTATTTTAGTTCATAAAATTAAAGTGTAAAATAATATTTTCAGATGGCATATTTATGAATCTATGGATATTTCAGTTATAAAAGTTTTTCAAAAACTGCATGTCTTATAGATTATCTAATAATTTGCCTAATTGTTCAAAGTGCTTTTTGTAAATAAAAAGCAAAAAAGAAAGAAAGGGCATAATAGTATGAATTAGATAGTAAATTTCATTTCTAAATGATACATAAGCAAAACATCCTCGGAATCCTGTTATATTTTTCTACCCTCCAGATCAAAAGCAAAGTTAAAAATTTAAAAAAAAAATGTACTTATATATATTAAGCATTCATTATATTTTGCTATTATATTCTCATGCTATTACAAATATTATAAATGATCACACGATACCGCAAACTATTTTAGTCATAAGCTTAAACCAATATAAATCTTAAATTACTGATAATTTGCAATAGAGGTTGTAAAAAGATAATTTCAACTACCAAAATGGATGTCACCTAATTGCAAGCCATGGAATCATGCTTGCAATATGCCTACACTTTGATTTTAATGATTTAATTCCATCAATTTTAAATGTGTAAAACTCTTGATATTTACATTTTCTTTACCTTTTCAAGACTACAAGAATGTTCAATTTTTTACTAAAAACAATATTCAATTTACTAATCAAAATTCAAATTTAATAAAAAATTATAGAGCTCAATAGTTTTTATTTTTTAATTTATTAAGAAAATAGCACTGAACAATTTAATTGTTTTAATTACATTAATGCATTTTACATGACTTTAAACTAAATATGTACATGGAGTAAATTCTAAATTTGAACTTTCAAAAATCAGTTATTACGAAATTGAACAACATTTACAGGTTTATTTTCTTAATTTCCCATAATATACTTAACATTACGTCTTAAGATTTCAAACAAAATATCTGACAACTAACGATTCTCTAGAAATGGCCCGGTGGCAAGCATAAGCATTAATGAACACAAACTCTATCTAAACCAAGTTTGTTTTTCATACGTAGAAATAAAGGTTGAGAAAAATGTGTCATAATAAAGCTATTTAATAAATCGATTTGTGGCAATTTGTAATTTCTAATTGAAAAATACACGATAATCTGAATTTTTTTATTTCTTCTATTCTTCGTTAATTCTTTATTAAAGTGGCAAACATTTTTTCGTCATTTTAAGTATATAAATTGGCGTCCAGAAGCCTCATGGTGTAACTACAGGCTTCAAAATTCATAGAATAAGGTGTTAAATTAAATATTAGAATTAAACTTCAAAAAAATGTAATAATGTAAAGCTTGCAAAATCTGAAGGACATTTTAGATTTCCGGAAACGACCGAATAAGATTTGAAGCAGCTACCCGTTTCTGGAAACAGACAATACTGTTCCACGATTGTCGCTTATTCTTTAAAAAAAATGATACTAAAAAAATTAAAGATTTTATACGAGACATAAAAAAGCAATTACTAAATAGATTTGCAGGTTGTTCTAATTGATCAATAGACGATAAACTGTTTTTATATAATTCATTAATTTTTATGGCCCCCGTGGAAAACATTTTTTTGGCAATTTCAGGTATATAAATTGGCGTTCAGAACCGATCCTGGGCACTTGGATTATCCCACTAGATCCAACATCTTCACCATGAAAGCTGTATTTCTCTTCGTTCTTACGATTGCCCTGATGGCCATGGGTAAGTTTAATGTTACAATTTCATAAGTAGATTTGTGCCCATTGCCCCTTAGATGTGCCCCTTAGATGAATATTGATTCATCTAAGTAAAAAAATATTAAAAGAAACTTGGACGTGACTGTATAAATGCACTGTACGCCTTTATAATAGTTGATAATATAACATTATCGCAATATTTCGGAAAAATCTGAAAATCAGCTGACAAATAATTTTTCGCATAAATCCTATCCACTAACTGAGACTGAGATCCTCATTAAATTATTTTTTCCTTTCTAAACTGAAAATAAAGTTGGAGAAAGCTAATATAAATAATTAATTGTTTTCATGTTTAATAAAAGATTTGTATTTGAAAAACCATCTCGTTTATAATAAATGTTTTCTTTTTAAAGGAATTTCAAACATAAATGATTTCAATTGAGTGAAATGTGTTAATTAAACAAATATTTGCAGTACAGCCCCAGAATGATTTGTGAAGATAATGGTAAAAAGCTGTAAATTTTTAATGGCTGTAACTTTATAAGCTATGAAGTTCTCTGCAAGCAATCCCGTCAATACAATTGTTTAAGCCTATTCATTGATGAAAAGATAGGAGATCTATTGTCTACTACTGACATATGCTGATAGCACAAATCTATACATGGACCTGTCTATTAATACGATGCACTAAGCACCAAATATTATGATTGCATTTTCTTGACTATGTAATGATCTTTATGTCACTCAGCTATCCGCTATATGGAATGGTTCTTTATGATAATAAAGAAGACGGCACCCTGTATTTTGAAAACGTGTTTTAGTCTATTAGCGGTCAATGTAATATTTACTAATTTCGTATGAATATTACATCGAATTGTTTTCAACATGTATGATTAATTTTTCATTGACACTCATTTGTAAATTATTATTTTAATTCAAAGTAAGAGTTAGAGTAGAAATGGTAGAGTATTATTACCGAAATATGCAAATAGTTCTTTTTAGTCTATGTTCTTAACTTCTTCATAGTGGCAGATCTGTTTTCGCTTCAGTATCAAATTTCTGGAAGAGACCCGACTTTCAATTTAAGATTTCACTGATTTTCTGTAATTGAAACATTAATACAAGTCATTTATGATCTGAATATTATGATCCAAAAATTTTAACTTTGTACGTAATTTGGACTTGTATATTAGAGAGTTCTTATATATAAAATCTTAATTTGACTTACCAATGGTATTACAGAGTAATTTATCATGAGTTCTTGATTTAAAAATTAACTATTTACAATAAGCCAATCAATATTAACCCCAACATACTATTTTAGATACTATTTTAATTTATTATTATCCTTGAAGAAGGATATATATATAAACTTTATTCAAAAACTGAAATTAGTAAATAGATATATACCAGTGCAATATATACCAGTTTTACTAAATTAAAATTTAGATTAACCCGATTCTTTTTATCACATATAGCCATGGGTGCTGTTCATCGTGAGTAAACCTATTTTTGTTTCATTTCATTTTAACCTCAGTTTGAAATTTGTTAAATTCTTATTTCATAAATTTATTTTCACATTTAAATTAAATAATATTTTATTTTCATTTATGTATCAGAAAAATATCTAGTCAAATAAACACTCTTCGAATCAATGTAAGGAGTTTTATAAATTGAGCTTAACATCAAAAAGTATCTAACAGTTTGCTATCCCCACTTTAAATACTCCTACTTAAATCTGTAATTTCAACATTATAATAATTCTTGCATGTTTCCAAATAATATTATTAGTATTCAAAAGAAATCCACACATTGTTTTCCTTATCGATATGAAGATCATCAAGATTATTTTGTATAATCAAAACATTGGGAGTAACAATAAAATTCTTTGACTAATAATATTGTATAAAACTCGTATAAAGTTTGCATTACTAAATGAACTGAATGCAATGAAAATTGGCACAAAGATTTAAATATTGATACACTCATCCACAAGAATAAAACCTCTTCTTATAAGTATTTCCTTTACAACATAAAGAATGTAACTTCAAATGAAGACTTTGGTTATCCTAAAATGGGTCATTGCGGTATTTATTGCGGTCAAGGAAATTACTGATATATTTATGTATCTGATAAAATTCTGATTATTTATTATCGATATACTGAATATTATTTTTCATTTTTCCTTCAAATTTCTGAAAAGACTGAAGGAATCAGAAAAAAAAACTCATATCTTGTTTATAGCAGGAATTCTTATTAATCATCAAGAAAACTATTACTCAAAAATGAATTAACAATTTTATGGGTAAATCAAAATTTATTTTACAATATTTAATAAAAATATATTATGCAGAAGGGAAGATAAATGCATTTACAAGTCGATATTATCCCTGTTACTTTATTTTTAATACTGTAAAAATTCTTTACTCACTCTAATATAAAGTATTTATTTAATATGGTTTTATTAAAATTAATTTTTATATTTTTTAAGATTATGAAGGTAAGTGTGTTGTTTCTTTTAATACAAAATCCTGCAGTACAAAGTTAAATAATTTGACAAAAAGAAATGAAATGATGATAAACGTATTTTTTGTCATCCAGTTTCAGATTTTAAAATATAAAAACATTCGGATAATATGAAATTGAGTATGGAATTTTAACTTAAAAAAATCACATGTCAATAGTATTATTCCAAGTAGTCCTTTTTTTATATAAATTCATATTTTACTTAACAATTATTATCATTTTTAAACAGTATGAATTGTAAAATAATTATAAAAAATAATAATACATTTGACTAAATAAATTTATTTCGTTAAATATACCTTCTAATATTGCCCAAAACTGTCTATACATTCATGGGAAATAAAAGTAGAAATGAAAAACGTGAATAAAAATAACCGTGATCTTCTCATAACTATATTATATATATAGTTATGAGATAACTATATTATATACTAACAATATTATATATTTTATTTTACCGCATGGATGCATACAATATTTTAAAAAAAATTTATTTTTTGTATTTCTAAACATAATTATTATTTCACTGAAAGTTTAGTTAAAATTATGCTGTTAAATATGCAACTTTAAAAGAACTCAAAAAATATTTTATGAAAAATTTTTTGGAAATATTTTGTACTTTTGGGTGAAGCATAGATTATAAGAAGAATAAGAGTTACTTTTTGTGAAACTTTTAGATATTAATTAAACTTCTAATTTCCTCTCTTTTAAAGTATTTGATATAAATTAATATATCAAATAAATATTTTATTTTTAAATGATTTTTTTCCAAATAATGCTTCTATTGTGAGTTAAACACCATCTAAATTAAATTAGTAAATTGAGCTATGTTTTCATCTTATTCATTTATTTATTTTCCAGTACCCTCTGGTAAGTAGAATGTCCATTTATTTATAGTTTGCTGTATCTATCAGCAAGAAAACATATCCCATTTCATTTATATTATCGATCAAAATTTGTTGCGAATACTTCAATGAATGAAACAAGATCTTTTAGTCATAATTGAACTCAACTTTAAATTATTTTAAATTTAATAAAGTGCAATTTCGGATCCCGAATTTATATTCAAATTGAAAGTATCCCTTTAAAATTAAACAAAAACTTTTGTATATTTTAATTCATAGTCTCTCCTTTTTATAATTAGAGACTACCAACGAAGAAAATCTTTTGTATAACGGCAAATGTTTGAAAAGTTTATTGATAATTATATATAAAGATGCTAAATACAATAACTAAAGGACATTTAAAATCGAACAATCTAAATAAATAGATAATTGCAAGAAGCAGAAAACTTTTTTAATTCACTACTCCAAATAATTCTTTATTTGATAAGGGAACATAAAACATCATAGCAGAAAAGGTACACTTTCAAATTTTAAACAAAAGGTTTAGAGAAAATTTTGAAAATGTTAAAATTTTTTCCAACAATCTACAAGTAAATATAGGGTGCGGCAAAAAAAAGCCTGGCAATTTTTTTTAATCTAAATTTATTAAAAATAAATAAATAAACAAAATATAACAAATAATATTAAAAATAGACTTTTATTCATAAATAATTTATTAATTTGTTTTAAAGTGGTCCCATTCTTCAGCGATGCAGATTAACAAACGCGTATTGAAATTTTCAGCAAAATGACCGCAAGTCTTCTACATATAATCTATCCCATTCCCACAGAAGCCGTTACTTTAGAGTGTCCAAATTTTTACGGCATTTAGTGCAAGCCCTATACTCCAAAATGGAAAGCACACTGTAATCATCGGATTGAGATTCGGCGAGAAATGTGCTAACTCTTCAGAAGGTATCACGTCCGGAAAATGAGTCTTGCACCACTCTTCTGCCACTTTAGCCTTGCTGTTGAAACTCCTACTTTCCCTTGCCGATGTGCGTTTTGGAAAACAGAAACACAACAGCTTCTAGTATGTCCCACTAGTGCATTTTTTTATTTATTTCACCGTTCTCATAAAAAAAACAGATATGTTTTGTCGTTTGCCCGAATTCCGCCCCACACCACCATTGACTTGCATTTTTGCGATGATCAACAATTGCTGGAGTGCTTTGGAGATACTACAGATTAGATCCTATAGTTCTTGTAGTTACGAAGTTTCAACGATACAGAGATATTCTTTAGTAAAAAGGAATATATACCTTGGACTTGGAATATCTTCCTTGGACGGACTTGCGGCCCGCTTCAAAAGTTTTTGGCGTCTTCGGAGCCGCACGAGTTTGTTTTCTTCAATGAGAAGCTGAGCTTTTTGGAACTAGTAGGGCTTCAGTCCTAGCCCTGTTTTGGCTATTCGTAGTACTGTTCAGTCCTTTAATACCAGTTCAAGAGATATCTTTGTCAGTGAAACCCTCGAATTTCATTAAAATCGCTTTTTGATTGACTTACGGCTATTGAAAGCGTTCACCATACGTTTTCGTTTACTTCCTGGCCTTTGACTACCATTGCCAATCTCTTTAAAATGAAAAGTTGCATCAAACACTGCTTGCCGAGGCACAGTAAGAACGAACGACTTCATACTGTCTTTTTCCTTGCTTAGACAAATATAAAATAGCATATATTTTGCTTGGCATTGTCTAAAAGCTAAAAAAATAATACGTAAACTAAAAGATACATTGTAAAATATGTTATAATTGAAGTGATAGATAAAAAAACGAAAATTAAAAAGAAATAAATTGACTTCTATATTATAAAATTTTGTCCGAGTTTTTTTGCCGCACCCTGTAGAATGAATAAAGGCAATTCATTTCAAATAATCTATATTGTTTGTTTGTTTTTTCCCAACAAGCTTATCTTTTTACTTTAAAAAGTTTCAGCTTTCTATAAAGGATGAAATTAGGTTATCAGTTTATTCTCCGTACAATTTTAAGCAGCAGAAGTTTATTTTTACATCTATTTTCAAATGATTAATTTCAAAACTATTTATCAAAATGTGGTCATTAAATTTTAAAAGTTTTCATCTCGATTGGGAAACAATAATTTTAAACTAAAAAATAATCACATAGGAAAAAAGTGAAACTATTTGAAATAAAATATTCAATCATTTCCCAGGTGGTAGACATCACAACCATGGAGATGGAAGTAAGTAGCATATATCTTGTTTGACTTAAAATTTGGATATGTTACAATTTTGCTTGTACTTTTAGGTTTTAGAAGAAACTATTTCAAAATTAATAATAAAACATATCATAAAGAATTTTCTTTTTAAAAAATATTCCACCAATATTTATGATAACTAAACATATTTCAGTTTTTTTGCACATCATAATTATGCTCTTATTTAAATAATATCGTTTGATGACATTACATGAAATTAAGAACGAAAGATAAGTGATTGAATCTCCATAATCCAATTTTAGCGGTTAATATTATTGGCTCATAATATATGTTAAAAATAATAGATAAATATTTCATTTGTGAGATGATTTTTAAAATTTACATTTGGGTCTAAATAAAAAGTCATAATTATCCAAGAAAAGAGCCCAAATAAATTAACAATTAAAATATTTCTGAGCAATAAATTTATCAAATTGTAAATCCAATTTACAGCTGTGATTTGTTTCTTAAATTTAAAATTTCATCATGAAACTATTCAGAAGTTTATAATAAGGAGCAAAATGTAAGACAAAACTTCATAAAGTTTTTATTTTTACTTCATATCTTATTACGAATTAACATTACATTCAACTTAAAACATTGAAGTCTTGCGAATTGATATATAATATAACACAACATCATTATGCGAGGAAAGGAAAGTAAATAGAAGTCTTGGTGGATAGGAGATATTATTTTCCATAATTTCCTTCTCAGGTATCAAAAGCAATGTTTCATACTTTCCTCCAAATTTTAATGTCTCCAGGCGGTTATCAAATGGTATCCTTAACTATTAAAAGCCAAAAAACTAGTTAAAAATTCTGCATTTGTCTGTAAATTTAAATTATTGTAAATGGACTTCAAGGGAAGGAAGTTAAGGGGCAAAAGAGATTTTGAGTAAGGAAAAGGGATATTCTAGAGAATTTTCAAAATGTTGTTTTAGAAGTAGCATAATAGTTGGTTAAGAAAGATTGTGAATATGATAAATAAATTCAATTATTACTTATAGTAAAAAATAAGTACTATAGTAAACGATTATATTAATTTTATTGTTATTTTAAATAAGAATAAATAATTTTTTTTTATTTCATAATGTAATTATAAAATGTTGTATCCAATCCGTCAAGAAATTTTTACGTAACTCAAAGGATTTCATTTAATACACAGTTATAACTCTTTTTATTTCATAGGTATCTTCGACAAAGCTGCCAACCTTGCCGATGGGATCGTGTAATAAAAACGTTTTGAACATTTCTGCATTTTAGTAGTTATGTAAAACAAGCATATTTGTGAAATAAAATTGGTTACTGCTTTCATTGTCTTGCTTATATAAGTGTGTGCGTTTGTTTGTATGGGTGTATTTCAATCTGGAGAAGGCCATTTAAGAAATCAATTTTAAAAATGCGCTTTTTTTCATTGAAACACATTTATTTAAACATATTCTCAATATAGATCAATCTTAATTGCATAATTCATTCTAGTCAAAATATAATATCTGCCCTGTCAAAACAATAGTAATATAAATTCATGACGAAACATAAACATTAAAAGGAAGAAAATGATCAGAGAAACAAAATAACAATCAAAAATAGAAAAAGTTCATTCAAATTGTATTATATTGTGATAAATAAAAATATTTTGTTTAAATTCTACTGAGAAAAATTCTAGAAAACAATTTTACGAGGAAAACAAAAACTTAGGGATAGGTCTAGAAGTAAATTTAAAAGGAAATAAGAGACTCTAGGATTACCGCAAAATACTTTTTGATCGATTGGTTTATGCTGTTTTAAAATTTACTCTTATTATATACCTTAGCTATAACATGCATTAATTAATATATTTAACATCTTAGAAAAATGTTCAAATAAAAATACAGATGCTGTAGAACAGCATAATTGAAAAGATTTTTTAAAAATTTATTTGAGATTTTTATGTAAAAATATGCCCCATTTATGATAGAAGTAAATGTTGAGATATTGAAAAACTTTTGTTAAACAATTAATTAAAACTTTAGAAAAAAAATTTATTTTAATAAATATCTGCAACTCAAGAAGTATTTACACTCCAACTTTTTGCTTCCAAAAGATTGAACTCTAAGGAAAATGGAAGAATAGCGATTTGGAACAATGAAAACATCACAGAGAATGCATAAATTGAAATACTCTTGAGTATAAATATTCTATATATGCTAGACATAGTTCAAATTATATGGCCTGTACAGTGCAAATATTCGCGCAGATACACACATATTCTCCATTATTATTTGTAGAGATGCAGGTTTCCAAATAAACTACTCCATGTTGCAAATTTGCAACTTCCGAAGTCTATGTATGCTAAAGTTGGTATCTCTTCGGCAAATGGTCTGTTCTGTCAAGAATCAATGCATACGCACAATCACACTCAGTGACATTATATAAAAAGATATTTACTTCAAATTATATAAGCGCTTTAATGTGATCACAAAAATGTATTTCACGTCATCGTCTTAATAATAACCAGTAACTGAAAGAATTTTGATTTAAGATAAATTTGAAATTATTATTGAACTTACAATGTATCAAAAGAAGAAATAAGAATGAGTCTTTTTGAGTACTTATCTGGAATCACACGGAAAAGTGTCAAACAATGGTATATGAAAATGACTCACTTGCCTTAAAAGAATTGATTTAAATTTAAAAATAACTTTAATAATCAAATCGTATTAACCACGAGTCGTATTTCATTACAGTTATAGAAATAATGTGAATTACTCACCACCTTATACCTCGATTTGATTTATATTTCAATAAATATTTTGCTTCAATTTTAATCAATTATTGATATGTTGTAATTAATCAATAATTAAAAAATAAGCATGAATACATTTTTATTGGTTTAAAGAATTCTATATAAAATTAAGATGTTTCTGTAAATAAAAATTTCATAAATATATGAAACGCATTCATAAGAATAGTGTTAACACATTAAAAAAACTTAATTAAAATACAATATATATATATATATATATATATATATATATATATATATATATATATATATATATATATATATATATATATATATATATATATATATATATATATATATATATAATGATATTTAAATTTTAATATCAGTTTAATTAATTTCCAAGATTTTATCTTAATTTAGCCCATAGTAACTTCATATATATATATATATATATATATATATATATATTTTAAAAGTTAACGGTAAATTATGTAAACAGAGGTAGGCACCCAGCGCCATCTATTGAGTGATCCAATATGCAAGTAAAGTTCTATTTTTATTTAAGCCAAAAGATTAACTTTTAAAAACAGGAAATCACAATCGATTGTTTAAAGTTTCCTTTACTGTTGGATGGTATGTTCTGGCCTTTTCGTTTTTAATTTTAATGCTGTTTTTGTTTTTATTGTTATTGTTTTTATTGTATTTTTACTTTGTGGTTTTTTTCTAATTTGTTATTTTGTATTTCCTTTCTGTTAAAATGGTATATCTCTTGAGCATAATTTCAGGGGATTTTCGGGTCACGAGGAATCATTATTAGACTTATGTCTGTATGTCCTCACAGAAAAAATCCCTTCATTTGAATCCCTGCCTGAGGGTGACCCTTGAAAAAGTCTTCAGGCCGGATTCTTTTTTAATATTTTTTAATAGTTTTTTTTGGTTTAATTTTTATTTGATTTTTGTTTTTCCTATTAACTTGATTCTAATACTTTTGTATCAATTCATCTGTGTTTTAGAAGTAGCTGCAATTGCGCTCTCTAAATACTATGAAGTTCCTTTTTGGTTTTAGTTTAAATAGGTAATAAATTTTAGTTGCGATTTCGAAACTGTTTTGTTTCGTTTTCATTTTAGTTTCGTTTTCAAACTTTTTCTTACTTTAGATTGGTTACTTATATATATATATATATATATATATATATATATATATATATATATATATATATATATATATATAATGATATTTAAATTTTAATATCAGTTTAATTAATTAATTTCCAAGATTTTATCTTAATTTAGACCATAGTAACTTTATTCTAAAATATTCTCTTATTTTGTGATCCAATTCCACTTCTTACAAGTAATTAATTCAAGAGTAACTTTGTAAAATTGCTGAATCGGCTAAAAACCTGACATTTTCACGGTCAGCGAGAAGGGACAGGAAAATGCCCAGTAAGCACATTCTTTTGAAAAGATGCCTGTGTTTCCCCTGCCTTATCGACGCGTGTAGCAAAAATCGAAATCTTAGTAATATATTAGTACGGTAAAGAAATATTTTCCCTATCAAAATCTCAGGATATATAAGACCTGGGATAAAATGTTCAAGAGATTTTTCCTCATTCCTTTCTGTGTCGCTCTGTGTTATGCGTTGCTCGTCGCTTATGCTGTAAAGAATTCGTGCTTCTTCAAGATGAAATAAAATGACGTCATGAAATAGAAAGTCTCTTCACACACACACACACACACAGATATATATATATATATTGTTACGAAATTTATAGGGTTCGTTTGGATAGTGGGAGTTATATCGTGTGGAGAACACTCAATCAGCAGGCGGCAGTAGAAATTGAAACAACGATGTTTATTTACACGAAGGCGCACATTACAGCACAAAGACGACAACTATATACCGCACAGAAGACGATTATCTTCAGCCGAGACGTGCAGTGTACACAGCAGCATACAATAAGACTCTACTGCAGACAGTAGTGCACAGCTTAGTTCAGCATTATCTTGACTCCGTCGCAGCTCCGCTTATCCCTAGAAGACCAGTTCTTCACTATCGATTCCGACTACTCTTCTCCGTCGATCCCGACTACTCTCCTCTGTCACTTCCATGACTACTCAATTTACGACTACGACTAATCAATTCACGACAACTCCCCGGCAGCTTCAGCTCCTTTTATAGGTCTCAGGAGGCGGGGCTAGAATCCTCTTATCCATTCAGGAACGTTCGAGGCGTATCTTGGTTCCTACTGGACGTTCGGGAAAATTCTCGATGTTTCGGGTATAATCTATTTTGGCGCCAAAGTCGCCAAATTCGTCGCCAAGTAGCCAAATGGTCGCCAAGCTCTGGGACCTTCTATGAAACCAACTATGCTGGGACGCCGCATCACAGATTCGTAACAATATATATATATATATATATATATATATATATATATATATATATATATATATATATATATATATATATATATATATATATATATATATATATATATATAGGTTTATTTTTTAAATTTAGGTTTATTTTTTCTCCTAAATTGAATGTCAACTTTTCAATTCCTAATACATTCATTTCTAAACTTAACATAATCAGTTTTCCCCTTGGAAAAATTGGAAATGGAACTATTATTCATGAATCCTTAAAAATTTAATTTAATTTTAATTTTAGGATCAGTTAAGTGTCGTTCAAAATAGAATTACTCGTATTTTTTCCCAGAAGAAATCTGATTATGTAGGCATAAACGATAACGAAAGTATTTATATTGCTTAAAGAAGAGAGAGATGACAGCAAAGTCAATATTTTTTTATTTTAGTAAACAATACAAATAAATTTTATCGAACTAAATTATCTGAGAAATAAAGAATTTTCGGAAACGAAGATAATCATACCATGAATTTAGGTTTTAAATTATCAACAGTTGTTGATATTTTAGATTTAAAAGTTTTAATAATTTTCTAATAATAATTAAATAATGCTTCAATTTCATAAATTTAGTATGCTATTGAATCATTAAAAGGTGATACTCTTTCACCATTTATGCATTTTGTATGGTATAATACCATAGCTTAAATTGTCCGCAACGGACATAAATATTAACAATATTTTAAATAAAATAATTAGTACATAAATAAAATTTCATTGTAGATTAATTTGTTTAACTTACTATTTCAAACTAGAAATGTTTATAAGACATTTATTAAGTGTAATACAAACGAAAAAGATTTGAAGTTAAAGAAGAAATTTCAAACTTTCATAAAAATAAAATAGGGTAAAAAATAATTCTGATATCAATTTCAGCATTTTTTTTAAATAAATGTTAATATAAATTTCTTGATTAACTTTTCTTCAAAAAGGAATATGTTTTAAACCTCGCATAGATTTGATAAACAAATTTTTATTCAAATTTTTTTCAATAACATTTCGTGCAACTTTTTGAAAAACTGCAATTGTCAATCCTTGATATTTATTAATTAATTTTCAAATTCTTTTTCGATAACGTTGCAGTAATTCTTGCAAGAAAAAAAAATTGAGTCTCATCAGAAGACTTCCATAATGCATATAATTTTTTTTATTGTCAAAACAAACATAGTATTTACATTATATTTACAGTTACACAGTATAATGATATACAATGTGAAGTAAGATAATACATGATTTGCATATCATTCAAAAATCACATAAATAACTTGATATATAACTGCATGGTATTATTTTTGAAATATTTAATGAAAGAAATACACAAATACATTCAGTTAAAGCATGAACATTTTAAAAATTCATCGCGAAAAATTACCAGCAAAAATATTGTTACGAATCTGTGATGCGGCTTCCCAGCATAGTTGGTTCCATCATCAGAAAGACAGTTTTACAGTCATCTGTATTGGACGGACTCCGGGTGTCGCCTTGGAGGCCCCGGAGCTTGGCAACAAACTTGGCAACCATTTGGTGACTGACTTTGGCGACAAAATGGATTATACCCGAAACATCGAGAATTTTCCCGATCCGTCCATTAGGAACCGTGATACGCCTCGAACGTTCCTTATTGGTTGAGAGGCTTTTAGCCCCGCCTCCTGAGACCTATAAAAGGAGGCAGAAGCAGCTGCCAGAGTAGTCGTAGTCGGAAGCGATCGTGAAGAACTGGTCTTCCAGGGATTAGCAGAGTAGCGACGGAGTCAAGCTAGTGCTAAACTAAGCTGTGCGCCACTGTCTGCACTAGAGTCTTCTTGCGTGCTGCTCTTTGCACATCTCGCGGCTGAAGATAATTGTCTTCTCTGTGCTGTATATAGTTGTCGTCTTTCTGCTGTCCTGTGTGTATTCGTGTAAATAAACGTCGTTTTTTTTTCTACTGCCACCTGCTGATTGAGCGTTCTCCACACCATATAACTCCCACTATCCAAATGAACCCCGGAAATTTCGTAACAATATTATTATTATTAACGTGTAGGGAAACTGGACTGTAATGTGATGCTGAATGCAAAATTTAATCACTAATTATTTCATTTAATTTATACTTATTTTAAAAAAATATTTACAATGATTTACAAAACTACATATCTGGCCCGGGATAGCCTGGTTGGTAGAGCGTCGGATTCGCGTCCCTTAGGTTGCGAGTTTAAACCCCGCAGGCCGAAGTTTCCCCGCGTGCTTGGCGGCTGACGCGCCTTAAATCTGTCGTGGTCGCAAAGTCCACTATGTTGAGAGTAATAAAACTGGGGGTACAGGATCAGGGGTGATCGTTCTCCGATTCAGGTCTAAATTACGATCGGTGGTTGAGTGAATGAAACGTGTGACTGAAGTCCGCCCCGTAAAAAGGGTTGTGACGTGTGTGTTGCTAAGTCGTTCTCTTGGCCCTGGATGGCGCTACTATAGAAACAAGAGGCGCTCCCCCTCAGGCTTAATGGCAAGTGCCATAAGAAACAACAACAGCAACACATATCTGAATTCACTGTTAAAAAGTAATTACTGCAATCAAAATATTTTGATTTATAGCCCTTTAGGATTCATTTAAAACTTTAGTGTATGCGTCTTACAGGCAGAATAATGTATGTATATTTTGAAAACTGATTTTTTTAAGCAAAGCTGAGTTAATGAGATTTAAATAGACACTGTACCATGTAGGTACATTTCAACACCAAGATGTGTTGCTCCTTTGATCGAACCCTTTTCTTTAAAGGAAATTACAAATTTTTATCCTTGATCATTTTCTCAAATTATGAGAAAGGTGATAAATTATCAATCTCATCTATATTAACCATTCTTTTTATGGCTTATCACAGAATAATACCACACAAATCTTAATAAAGGTTGGAAATGTAAATATATTTTGAAAACCCTTAGAAAAATTTTCTCGTTTCATGTCTCTGCGAAATTAAATATTACACTTGAAGGCATGATAAATCAAAAAGGTTCTGATATATAAATATACTTAATTTATAATTTGATTTATGAAACTACGCAATTAATTAAGTCTATCTGATTTAATCTCTAAGTTACTTTTCATCTACGATTAATTTTCTGTTATAGGCTTTCGACATTTTAATTACTTTTTGTTTTTCATATTATTTTGCAAGACTGCTTTGCTTCAATCATTTAAATACATTGTTGATATTATCTGACCAAACCTTGAAACCCTCTGCTCTGTTACGTTTGGAAACTGAGAAATCCATGTGACTAATACTGTTATTAAAATAACAAAAAAAATGTTGTAGTTTTCATAATTTTAAATCCCCACAGCAATCATCAATTACGTCCATTAGACAGGATGTACTTCGTCGATTCAAAACTTTTTACAACCAAGGAATGAACGAAGAATGTTGGCACCAAGTAACAAATATAAAACTGTTACAATATGCGATATGGCTAAACTGAATCACTATGTCTGACTGTAAATAATATTTTCTTGAAACTGTAGAATGTTATTTATGATATAACTTTATTCACTTTAATAAGAATTTTTTATGAATACAAGCTTCTGCATCTTTATCTGTATCTGACAGATCTTATCTTTATCGTATCTATATCTGACAGATCGACGATTTATCAATATCTCATACATGATTCATTCGTTGTATATTCTTCAGCACAGATACTGATCTAAATTCTTAAGTCGAATCAGTCGGAATACATTGTTTGTTTCTTCAATCTAGTGCTTTAAAAATGTGAGGTATTTCCCAAAGACTCGCCTGCCCTCAAGATATTATTGGCATAGTCGAAAATCATTTGCATTATTGACAGATATAATATTTTTTTTTCTGGATCATTTTAAATCCTTTCGACGAGCGTTTAAATAGATTCCCTTATCTCGCAATTTACGAAACTTCAACTGGTTTCTGGTATAAAATTAATCATTTGAAAGGCATACTAATAAACTATGTCAATTATTGTTAAATTTGTCTACAACTTCTTCTCTTAGGAAGTATTTCATCCAGCAACTTTCAATAACATATTTATGTTGCCATTAACCTTTTAAAATATTTGAAAAAATTTCCATTTCGGAAAAAATATAACGTTTGATAAGCAATTTTATTTAATTTAAAAACAATATGAAGAAATATACCGAGAAGTAATCAAGACATTGGTGTAAAATAAAATTTATTTCTTTTCTTTTTGAAAAATATCCATTTCTATCACTTCTTAACGAATTAAAAATACCACTAATAAAATACTAAGACATTATGTTAAATTATATTTAGTCATATTTATTATAATTTAATTTGATTTTAATTATTTTCCATGTAAATATTTTCTTTATAATGTTCTGTGATAAATATTTGTTAGCGTACATTTATATATATTTCCAATAGTATCACCAAATTTTCATTTCTTCTGTTTTTCCAAAGCAACTTTAATCATTTTCAACGAATTTATATCTTCTGCATGTAAAATAGACTGACTTTCAGCTAAACAAAAATATTTCTGAAGATGATGTTTTTAGCGCAAATTTTACTTGCGTTTCCATTACAATATTTTGTAGAAAAAATATTTATTCAGGGAGAAATTTGATTATATAATAATTTTATCAACAGAAATATCAAAATGCATTTGTTTTCAGTAAAGTTATTAATAGATGGTTGTTTCATATCCAAATATAAAAACGACATTTAGTTAAGCACATTTTTCAGAATTCGGATTCTTCAATCATATACTATAATTTCCACAATATAATTACTGAAATAAAAAAAAATTAAAATTTTTGAAAGAGTCTCTGATATTGATTATTAAAAAAAGTATGAAAGTTAGCGGATATTAAATACCAACGATAAGAAAATTTTTCAAAAATTAAATTTTATTCTACAGAAAAATTGAGTTGACATTATATGATAGATATTATGTATCAAAATGGTTTTAACTATTATTTAAGTTTACAAAAATTTATTTCTGATTAATATCAGAAAAGTTTAATTACGTGTTGAAATTATGTATTTTGTATAAAATATGAAAAAAAATCACTAAAAGAAGCTGTAGCAGACGTTTAGTAAGACTTACGCAGAGAATTTCAATTAGAAATATTTCTTAATGTTATATAAATGATACTTTATATTTATTTTTCCTGTTTTTTTATTCCTTTTTCAAAAATTACATATGAAAATTAAAATTTTGAATTTCCTTCGTATACAAATAGAATTTTATATTAAACTTATTTCTTACGATATCATACAATAATATAAATATTTGAAAATATGTCAAAGTATTATTAGTCATGGATTTAAAACAATTATATATTATTAAATGTCTGCATTTTACCTTTATCCTAGCAGGAAACGGTAAATCTTATTTTGAAACGTATATACAATGAAGTGAGAATTCATCATTTTTTGTTAATGTATTCTCAAGATACTGTAAAACGTTATAATTATATGATAATATTATAAAATGTTACTGATTTATAAGTTTAAATATTGCATAATCTAAATTTCGATCTTTTCATTTTAGTCTTCGGAAGAAAATTGTTTCAGCTTTGAATATCAAAATAGTCTTTTTTAAACTATCTGAACAGATGAGCGCAACAAAAATTTCTACATTTTAATTCTATTAATTTTAAATATACAAATATCTTATTTACAACATTATTTTGTACTTCCAAAATTACACTAATGTCCATTTCTCATAAGCAAAGGTTCAACAACAACAACAAAAAAAAAACTTATTTACCATCTTATAATCAGAAGTTGGTCAATAAAATAAAGCAATTTTCACTTAACCATGTTCAGTTAACAAATTTAGGCACTACGTTCGTGACAAAATACCAGTTCATAAAAAAAAATTATTCATTAATCTTAATTGTCAAGTTACTAAGGAAAAACAAATACTGAGCAATCTATTCTTTAACATATTAGCCATTAAACCAAATATTTTATTATACTAGCCTCATAGTGTAACTACATTCTTCAAAATTCATAGGGTAATGGTGTTAAATTAAATATTAGAATTAAACTTCAAAAAATGTATTAATATAAAGCTTACAATATCTGAAGGTTTAGATTTCCGGAAACGACCGAATAAGATTTGAAGCAGCTACCCGTTTCTGAAAAGATACAATACTGTTCCACAATTGTTTCTAATTCTTAAAAAAAATTATATTAAAAAAGAAAGGTTTTATATGAGACATAAAAAAAGCAATTACTAAATCGATTTTCAGGTTGCTCTAATTGAACAATAGAAGATAATCTGTTTTTATATAATTCATTATTTTTTTTGTCAAGGCAAACATTTTTTTGGCAATTTCAGGTATATAAATTGGTGTTGAGAACAGATCCTGGACACTTGGATTATCCGACTAGATCCGACGACTTCAACATGAACGCTACATTCCTCTTCGTTCTTTTGGTTGCCCTGATGGCCATGGGTAAGTTTAATGTTACAAACTCATAAATAAATTTGTTTCCAAAAAATATTGATTCATCTAAGTAACAAAAATATTAAAAGAAACTTGGATGTGACTGTATAAATGCACTGTACGCCTTTATAATAGTTGATAATATAACATTATCGCAATATTTCGGAAAAATCTGAAAATTAGCTGACAAATAATTTTTCACATAAATCCTATCCACTAACTGAGACTGAGATCCTCATTAAATTATTTTTTCCTTTCTAAACTGAAAATAAAGTTGGAGAAAGCTAATATAAATAATTAATTGTTTTCATTTTTAATAAAAGATTTGTATTTCAAACATAAATGATTTCAATTGAGTGAAATGTGTTAATTAAACAAATATTTGCAGTACAGCACCAGAATGATTTGTGAAGATAATGGTAAAGAGCTGCAAATTTTTAATGGCTGTAACTTTATAAGCTATGAAGTTCTCTGCAAGCAATCCCGTCAATACAATTGTTTCAGCCTATTCATTGATGAAAAGATAGGAGATCTATTGTCTACTACTGACATATGCTGATAGCACAAATCTATACATGGACCTGTCTATTAATACGATGCACTAATCACCAAATATTATGATTGCATTTTCTTGACTATGTAATGTTCTTTATGTCACTCAGCTATCCGCTGTATGGAATGGTTCTTTATGATAATAAAGAGGACGGCATCCTGTATTTTGAAAACGTGTTTTAGTCTATTCGCGGTCAATTTAATATTTACTAATTTCGTATGAATATTTCATCGAATTGTTTTCAACATGTATGATTAATTTTTCATTGATACTCATTTGTAAATTATTATTTTAATTCAAAGTAAGAGTAGAAATGGTAGAGTATTATCACCGAAATATGCAAATAGTTCTTTTTAGTCTATGTTCTTAACTTCTTCATAATGGCAGATCTGTTTTCGCTTCAGTATCAAATTTCTGGAAGAGACCCGACTTTCAATTTAAGATTTCACTGATTTTCTGCAATTGAAACATTAATACAAGTCATTTATGATCTGATTATTCTGATCCTAAAATTTTTACTTGTACGTAATTTGGACTTGTATATTAGAGAGTTCTTATATATAAAATCTTAATTTGACTTACCAATGGAGAGTAATTTATGGAGAGTAATTTTGACTTACCTTACAGAGTAATTTATCATGAGTTCTTGATTTAAAAATTAACTATTTACAATAAGCCAATCAATATTAAACCCCAACATACTATTTCAGATACTATTTTAATTTATTATTATCCTTGAAGAAGGATATATATATAAACTTTATTCAAAAACTGAAATTAGTAAATAGATATATACCAGTGCAATATATACCAGTATTACTAAATTAAAATTTAGATTAACCAGATTCTTTTTATCACATATAGCCATGGGTGCTGTTCATCGTGAGTAAACCTATTTTTGTTTCATTTCTTTTTAACCTCAGATTGAAATTTGTTAAATTCTTATTTCATAAATTTATTTTCACATTTAAAATAAATAATATTTTATTTTCATTTATGTATCAGAAAAATATCTAGTCAAATAAACACTCTTCGAATCAATGTAAGGAGTTTTATAAATTGAGCTTAACATCAAAAAGTATCTAACAGTTTGCTATCCCCACTTTAAATACTCCTACTTAAATCTGTAATTTCAACATTATAATAATTCTTGCATGTTTCCAAATAGTATTATTAGTATTCAAAAGAAATCCACACATTGTTTTCATTATCGATATGAAGATCATCAAGATTATTTTGTATAATCAAAACATTGGGAGTAACAATAAAATTCTTTGACTAATAATATTGTATAAAACTCGTATAAAGTTTGCATTACTAAATAAACTGAATGCAATGAAAATTGGCACAAAGATTTAAATATTGATACACTCAACCACAAGAATAAAACCTCTTCTTATAAGTATTTCCTTTACAACATAAAGAATGAACTTCAAATGAAGACTTTGGTTATCCTAAAATGGGTCATTGCAGTATTTATTGCGGTTAAGGAAATTACTGATATATTTATGAATCTGATAAAATTCTGATTATTTATTATCGATATACTGAATATTATTTTTCATTTTTCCTTCAAATTTCTGAAAAGACTGAAGGAATCAGAAAAAAAAACTCATATCTTGTTTATAGAAGGAATTTTTATTAATCATAAAGAAAACTATTACTCAAAAATGAATTAACAATTTTATGGGTTAATCAAAATTCATTTTATAATATTTAATAAATATATATTATGCAGAAGGAATGATTAATGCATTTACAAGTCGATATTATCACTGTTATTTTATTTTATTACTGTAAAAGTACTTTACTAACTCTAATATGAAGTATTTAATTAATATGGTTTTATTAAAATTAATTTTTATATTTTTTAAGATTATGAAGGTAAGTGTGTTGTTTCTTTTAATACAAAATCCTGCAGTACAAAGTTAAATAATTTGACAAAAAGCAATGAAATGATAAATAAACGTATTTTTTGTAATAAAGTTTCAGATTTTAAAATATCAAAACATTCGCATAATGTGAAATTGAGTATGGAATTTTAACTTTAAAAAATCACATACCAATAGTGTTATTCCAAGTAGTGTTTTTTTTATATAAATTTATATTTTACTTAACAATTAGTATCATTTTAAAACAGTATGAATTGTAAAATAATTATAAAAAAATAATAATACATTTGACTAAATAAATTTATTTCGTTAAATATACCTTCTAATATTGCCCAAAACTCTGCATACGTTCATGTGAAATAAAAGTAGAAATGAAAAACGTGAATAAAATTAACCGTGATCTTCTCATAACTATATTATAAATATAGTTATGAGATAACTATATTATATACTAACAATATTATATATTTTATTTTACCGCATGGATGCATACAATATTTTAAAACAAATTTATTTTTTGTATTTCTAAACATAATTATTATTTCACATAAAGTTTAGTTAAAATTATGCTGTTAAATATGCAACTTTAAAAGAACTCAAAAAATATTTTATAAAAAATTTTTTGGAAATATTTTGTATGTTTGGGTGAAGTACAGATTTTAAGAAGAATAAGAGTTACTTTTTGTGAAACTTTTAAATATTATTTAAACTTCTAATTTCCTCTCTTTTAAAGTATTTGGTATAAATTAATATATCAAATAAATATTTTATTTTTAAATGGTTATTTTTCTAAATAATGTTTATATGTAAATGTGTTTATATTGTGTCTAATAATGTATATTGTTTATATTGTGAGTTAAACACCATCTAAATTAAATTAGTAAATTGAGTTATGTTTTCATCATTTTCATTTATTTATTTTGCAGTACCCTCTGGTAAGTAGGATGTTCATTTATTTATTGTTCGCTGTATCTATCTGCATGAAGACATATCCCATTTCTTTGATATTATTGATCAAATTTTGTAGCGAATAATTTCATGAATGGAAAAAGATCTTTTAGTCAAAATTGAACTCAACTTTAAAAGATTTTAAATTTAATAAAGTGCAATTTTGGATCCCGAATTTATATTCAAATTGAACGTATCCATGTAAAATTAATCAAAAACTTTTGCATATTTTAATTCATAGTCTTTCCTTTTTATAATTAGAGACTACCAACGAAGAAAGTCCTTTGTATAACGGCAAATGTTTGAAATGTTTATTGATAATTATGTATAAAGATGCTAATTAAAATAACTAAAGGACATTTAAAATCGAACAATCTAAATAAATAGATAATTGCAAGAAGCAGAACACTTTTTAAATCACTACTCCAAATAATTCTTTATTTGATAAGGGAACATAAAACATCATATCTGAAAAAATACACTTTCAAACTTTAAACAAATGGTTTAGAGAAAATTTTGAAAATGTTGAAATTTTTTCCAACAATCTACAAGTAAATATAGGATGCGGCAAAAAAACCCCGACAATTTTTTTTAATCTAAATTTATTAAAAAATAATAAATAAACAAAATATAACAAATAATATTAAAAATAGACTTTTATTCATAAATAATTTATTAATTTGTTTTAAAGTGGTCCCATTTTTCAGCGATGCAGATTAACAAACGCGTATTGAAATTTTCAGCAAAATGACCGCAAGTCTTCTACATATAATCTATCCCATTCCCACAGAAGCCGTTACTTTAGAGTGTCCAAATTTTTACGGCGTTTAGTGCAAGCCCTATACTCCAAAATGGGAAGCACACTGTAATCATCGGATTGAGATTCGGCGAGAAATGTGCTAACTCTTCAGAAGGTATCACGTCCGGAAAATGAGTCTTGCACCACTCTTCTGCCACATTAGCCTTGTTGTTGAAACTCCTACTTTCCCTTGCCGATGTGCGTTTTGGAACACAGAAACACAACAGCTTCTGGTATGTCCCACTAGTGCATTTTTTTATTTATTTCACCGTTCTCATAAAAAAAAACACCCACACCACCATTGACTTCCATTTTTGCGATGATCAGCAATTGCTGGAGTGCTTTGGAGATACTACAGATTAGATCCTATAGTTCTTGTAGTTCCGAAGTTTCAACGATACAGAGATATTCTTTAGTGAAAAGGAATATATTCCTTGGACTTGGAATATCTTCCTTGGACGGACTTGCGGCCCGCTTCAAAAGTTTTTGGCGTCTTTGGAGCCGCACGAGTTTGTTTTCTTCAATGAGAAGCTGAGCTTTTTGGAACTAGTAGGGCTTCAGTCCTAGCCCTGTTTTGGCTATTCGTTGTACTGTTCAGTCATTTAATACCAGTTCACGAGAGATCTTTGCCATGGAAACCCTCGAATTTCATTGAAATCGCTTTTTGATTGACTTAGGGGTATTGAAAGCGTTCACCATACGTTTTCGTTTACTTCCTGGCCTTTGACTACCATTGCCAATCTCTTTAAAATGATAAGTTGCATCAAACACTGCTTGCCGAGGCACAGTAAGAACGGACGACTTCATACTGTCTTTTTCCTTACTTAGACAAATATAAAATATCATATATTTTGCTTGGCATTGTCTAAAAGCTAAAAAATAATACGTAAACTAAAAGATACATTATAAAATATGTTATAATTGAAGTGATAGATAAAAAAACGAAAATTAAAAAGAAATAAATTGACTTCTATATTATACAATTTTGTCCGAGTTTTTTTGCCGCACCCTGTAGAATGAATAAAGGCAATTCATTTCAAATAATCTATATACAAGCTTATCTAAAAAGATAAGCTTGTTTTTTCCCAACAAGCTTATCTTTTTACTTTAAAAAGTTTCAACTTCCTATAAAGGATGAAATTAGGTTATCAGTTTATGATCCATAAAATTTTAAGCAGCAGAAGTTTATTTTTACATCTGTTTTCAAATGATTAATTTCAAAACTATTTATCAAAATGTGGTCATTAAATTTTAAAAGTTTTCATCTGGATTGGGAAACAATAATTTTAAACTAAAAAATAATCACATAGGAAAAAAGTGAAACTATTTGAAATAAAATATTCAATCATTTCCCAGGTGGTAGACATCACAACCATGGAGATGGAAGTAAGTAGCATATATCTTGTTTGACTTAAAATTTGGATATGTTACAATTTTGCTTGTACTTTTAGGTTTTAGAAGAAACTATTTCAAAATTAATAATAAAACATATCATAAAGAATTTTCTTTTTAAAAAATATTCCACCAATATTTATGATAACTAAACATATTTCAGTTTTTTTGCAGATCATAATTATGCTCTTATTTAAATAATATCGTTTAATGACATTACATGAAATTAAGAACGAAAGATAAGTGATTGAATCTCCATAATCCAATTTTAGCGGTTAATATTATTGGCTCATAATATATGTTAAAAATAATAGATAAATATTTCATTTGTGAGATGATTTTTAAAATTTACATTTGGGTCTAAATCAAAAGTCATAATTATCCAAGAAAAGAGCCCAAATAAATTAACAATTAAAATATTTCTGAGCAATAAATTTATCAAATTGTAAATCCAATTTACAGCTGTGATTTGTTTCTTAAATTTAAAATTTCATCATGAAACTATTCAGAAGTTTATAATAAGGAGCAAAATGTAAGACAAAACTTCATAAAGTTTTTATTTTTACTTCATATCTTATTACGAATTAACATTACATTCAACTTAAAACATTGAAGTCTTGCGAATTGATATATAATATAACACAACATCATTATGCGAGGAAAGGAAAGTAAATAGAAGTCTTGGTGGATAGGAGATATTATTTTCCATAATTTCTTTCTCAGGTATCAAAAGCAATGTTTCATACTTTCCTCCAAATTTTAATGTCTCCAGGCGGTTATCAAATGGTATCCTTAACTATTAAAAGCCAAAAAACTAGTTAAAAATTCTGCATTTGTCTGTAAATTTAAATTATTGTAAATGGACTTCAAGCGAAGGAAGTTAAGGGGCAAAAGAGATTTTGAGTAAGGAAAAGGGATATTCTAGAGAATTTTCAAAATGTTGTTTTAGAAGTAGCATAATAGTTGGTTAAGAAAGATTGTGAATATGATAAATAAATTCAATTATTACTTATAGTAAAAAATAAGTACTATAGTAAACGATTATATTAATTTTATTGTTATTTTAAATAAGAAAAAATAATTTTTTTTTATTTCATAATGTAATTATAAAATGTTGTATCCAATCCGTCAAGAAATTTTTACGTAACTCAAAGGATTTCATTTAATACACAGTTATAACTCTTTTTATTTCATAGGTATCTTCGACAAAGCTGCCAACCTTGCCAATGGGATCGTGTAATAAAAACGTTTTGAACATTTCTGCATTTTAGTAGTTATGTAAAACAAGCATATTTGTGAAATAAAATTGGTTACTGCTTTCATTGTCTTGCTTATATAAGTGTGTGCGTTTGTTTATATGGGTGTATTTCAATCTGGAAAAGGCCACTTAAGAAATCAATTTAAAAAATGCGCTTTTTTTCATTGAAACACATTTATTTAAACATATTCTCAATATAGATCGATCTTAATTACATAATTCATTCTAGTCAAAATATAATATATGCCCTGTCAAAACAATAGTAATATAAATTCATGACGAAACATAAACATTAAAAGGAAGAAAATGATCATAGAAACAAAATAACTATCAAAAATAGAAAAAATTCATTCCAATTGTATTATATTGTGATAAATAAAAATATTTTGTTAAATTCTACTGAGAAAAATTCTAGAAAACAATTTTACGAGGAAAACAAAAACTTAGGGATAGGTCTAGAAGTAAATTTAAAAGGAAATAAGAGACTCTAGGATTAACGCAAAATACTTTTTGATCGATTGGTTTATGCTGTTTTAAAATTTACTCTTATTATATACCTTAGCTATAACATGCATTAATTAATATATTTAACATCTTAGAAAAATGTTCAAATAAAAATACAGATGCTGTAGAACAGCATAATTGAAAAGATTTTTTAAAAAAATTATTTGAGATTTTTATGTAACAATATGCCCGATTTATGGTAGAAGTAAACGTTGAGATATTGAAAAACTTTTGTTAAACAATTAATTAAAACTTTAGAAAAAAAATTATTTTAATAAGTATCTGCAACTCAAGAAGTATTTACACTCCAACTTCTTGCTTTCAAAAGATTGAACTCTAAGGAAAATGGGAGAATAGCGATTTGGAACAATGGAAACATCACAGAGAATGCATAAATTGAAATACTCTTGAGTATAAATATTCTATATATGCTAGACATAGTTCAAATTATATGGCCTGTACAGTGCAAATATTCGCGCAGATACACACATATTCTCCATTATTATTTGTAGAGATGCAGGTTTCAAAATAAACTACTCCATGTTGCAAATTTGCAACTTCCGAAGTCTATGTATGCTAAAGTTGGTATCTCTTAGGCAAATGGTCTGTCCTGTCAAGAATCAATACATACGCACAAACACACTCAGTGACATTATATAAAAAGATATTTACTTCAAATTATATAAGCGCTTTAATGTGATCACAAAATTGTATTTCACATCATCGTTTTAATAATAACCAGTAACTGAAAGAATTTTGATTTAAGATAAGTTTGAAATTATTATTGAACTTACAATGTATCAAAAGAAGAAATAAGAATGAGTCTTTTTTTACTATTCACATTTTACAAATGCAGCCAAAGTCTTAGAAATGATATCAATTCCTGCAGAGGCATAGGAACCCTCTGTACTTTCAGATTTAATCTCATGAATAAGTAATAAGAATTTGGTCCCAGAGAAATTGTAAGCCAGAATTCTTTGAATTAGATAGATTCACTACTCATCTGGAATGACACGGAAAAGTGGTAAGCAGTGGTAAATGAAAATGACTTGCTTGCCTTAAAAGGATTGATTTATATTTAAAACGAACTTTAATAATCAAATCGTATTAACCACGAGTCGTATTTCATTACAGTTATAGAAATAATGTGAATTACTCACCACCTTATACTTCGATTTGATTTATATTTCAAGAAATATTTTGCTTCAATTTTAATCAATTATTGATATGTTGTAATTAATCAATAATTAAAAAATAAGCATGAATACATTTTTATTGGTTTAAAGAATTCTATATAAAATTAAGATGTTTCTGTAAATAAAAATTTAATAAATATATGAAACGCATTCATAAGAATAGTGTTAACACATTTAAAAAATTAATTAAAATACAATATATATATATATATATAATGATATTTAAATTTTAATATCGGTTTAATTAATTTCCAAGATTTTATCTTAATTTAGCCCATAGTAACTTCATTCTAAAATATTCTCTTATTTTGTGATCCAATTCCACTTCTTACAAGTAATTAATTGAAGAGTAACTCTGTAAAATTGCTGAATCGGCTAAAAACCTGACATTTTTACGGTCAGCGAGAAGGGACAGGAAAATGTCCAGTAAGCACATTCTTTTGAAAAGATGCCTGTGTTTCCCCTGCCTTATCGACGCGTGTAGCAAAAATCGAAATCTTAATAATATATTAGTACGGTAAAGCAATATTTTCCCTATCAAAATCTCAGCATATATAAGACCTGGGATAAAATGTTCAAGAGCTTTTTCCTCATTCCTTTCTGTGTCGCTCTGTGTTGTGTGTTGCTCGTCGCTTATGCTGTAAAGATTTCGTGCTTCTTGAAGATGAAATAAAATGACGTCATGAAATAGAAAGTCTCTTCACACACACACACACACACACACACACACACACACACATATATATATATATATATATATATATATATATATATATATATATATATATATATATATATATATATATATATTGTTACGAAATTTCCGGGGTTCGTTTGGATAGTGGGAGTTATATCGTGTGGAGAACACTCAATCAGCAGGCGGCAGTAGAAAATGAAACAACGACGTTTATTTACACGAATACACACAGGACAGCACAAAGACGACAACTATATACCTCACAGAAGACGATTATCTTCAGCCGAGACGTGCAGTGTACACAGCAGCATACAACAAGACTCTACTACAGACAGTCGTGCACAGCTTAGTTCAGCACTAGCTTGACTCCGTCTCTGCTCCGCTTATCCCTAGAAGACCAGTTCTTCACTATCGATTCCGACTACTCTTCACCGTCGATCCCGACTACTCTTCACCGTCGATCCCGACTACTCTCCTCTGTCACTTCCATGACTACTCAATTTAAGACTACGACTAATCAATTCACGACAACTCCCCGACAGCTGCAGCTCCTTTTATAGGTCTCAGGAGGCGGGGCTAGAAGCCTCTTAACCATTCAGCAACGTTCGAGGCGTATCTCGGTTCCTACTGGACGGTCGGGAAAATTCTCGATGTTTCGGGTATAATCTATTTTGGCGTCAAAGTCGCCAAATTCGTCGCCAAATAGCCAAATGGTCGCCAAGTTTGTCGCCAAGCTCTGGGACCTGCTATGGAACCAACTATGCTGGGACGCCGCATCACAGATATATAACAATATATATATATATATATATATATATATATATATATATATATATATATATATATATATATATATATATATATATATATATATATATATATATATATATGTGTGTTATTGCTTTTTTATTTTTTGTCCTAAATTGAATGTCAACTTTTCAATTCCTAATACATTCATTTCTAAACTTAACATAATCAGTTTTCCCCTTGGAAAAATTGGAAATGGAACTATTATTCATGAATCCTTAAAAATTTAATTTAATTTGAATTTTAGGATCAGTTAAGTGCCGTTCAAAATATAATTATTCGTATTTTTTCCCAGAAGAAATCAGATTATGTAGGCATAAACGATAACGAAAGTATTTATATTGCTTAAAAAAAAGAGAGATGACAGCAAAGTCAATATTTTTTTTATTTCAGTAAACAATACAAATAAATTTTATCGAACTAAATTATCTGAGAAATAAAGAATTTTCTGAAACGAAGATAATCATACCATGAATTTAGGGTTTAAATTATCAACAGTTGTTGATATTTTAGATTTAAAAGTTTTAATAATTTTCTAATAATAATTAAATAATGCTTCAATTTCATGAATTTAGTATGCTATTGAATCATTAAAAGGTGATACTCTTTCACCATTTATGCATTTTGTATGGTATAATACCATAGCTTAAATTGTCCCGCAACGGACATAAATAGCAAAATCATAATAATGCTGACAAAATAAAAATAAAAAATATTTTATCTATTATGTCTTAATCTACTGTTTACATCTTCATTTTTCTCATCTCTCAATATACTTTTCCCGATGAATTTGGCTTTCTTCCCTTCTTTGTATTAACAGAAACGTTTTTCTTTAATTCCTCAAATGATATAAATAATAACAATATTTTAAATAAAATAATTAGTACATAAATAAAATTTCATTGTAGATTAATTTGGTTAACTTACTATTTCAAACTAGAAATGTTTATAAGACATATATTAAGTGTAATACAAACGAAAAAGATTTGAAGTTAAAGAAGAAATTTTAAACTTTCATAAAAATAAAATAGGGTAAAAAATAATTCTGATATCAATTTCAGCATTTTTTTTTAAATAAATGTTAATATAAATTTCTTGATTAACTTTTCTTCAAAAAGGAATATGTTTTAAACCTCGCATAGATTTGATAAGAATTTTTTTTTTTTTCAAATTTTTTTCAATAACATTTTGTGCAACTTTTTGAAAAACTTCAATTGTCAATCCTTGATATTTATTAATTAATTTTCAAATTCTTTTTCGATAACGTTGCAGTAATTCTTGCAAGAAAAAAAAATTGAGTCTCATCAGAAGACTTCCATAATGCATATAATTTATTTTATTGTCAAAACAAACATAGTAGTTACATTATATTTACATTTACACAGTATAATGATATATAATGTGACGTATGATAATACATGATTTGCATATCATTCAAAAATCACATAAATAATTTGATATATAACTGAAAGGTATTATTTTTGAAATATTTAATGAAAGAAATACACAAATACATTCAGTTAAAGCATCAACATTTAAAAAATTGATCGCGAAAAATTACCAGCAAAAATATTGTTACGAATCTGTGATGCGGCTTCCCAGCATAGTTGGTTCCATCATCAGAAAGACAGTTTTACAGTCATCTGTATTGGACGGACTCCGGGTGTCGCCTTGGAGGCCCCGGAGCTTGGCAACAAACTTGGCAACCATTTGGCGACTTTGGCGCCAAAATGGATGATACCCGAAACATCGAGAATTTTCCCGACCGTCCATTAGGAACCGTGATACGCCTCGAACGTTCCTTATTGGTTGAGAGGCTTTTAGCCCCGCCTCCTGAGACCTATAAAAGGAGGCAGCCGCAGCTGCCAGAGTAGTCGTAGTCGGAAGCGATGGTGAAGAACTGGTCTTCCAGGAATTAGCAGAGTAGCGACGGAGTCAAGCTAGTGCTAAACTAAGCTGTGCGCTACTGTCTGCAGTAGAGTCTTGTTGCGTGCTGCTGTTTGCATGTCTCGCGGCTGAAGATAATTGTCTTCTCTGTGCTGTATATAGTTGTCGTCTTTCTGCTGTCCTGTGTGTATTCGTGTAAATAAAAGTCGTTTTTTTTTCTACTGCCACATGCTGATTGAGCGTTCTCCACACCATATAACTCCCACTATCCAAATGAACCCCGGAAATTTCGTAACTATATTATTATTATTAAAGTGTAGGGAAACTGGACTGTAATGTTACGCTGAATGCAAAATTTAATCACTAATTATTTCATTTAATTTGTACTTATTTTTAAAAAAATATTTAGAATGATGTACAAAACTACATATCTGGCCCGGGATAGCCTGGTTGGTAGAGCGTCGGATTCGCGTCCCTTAGGTTGCGAGTTTGAATCCCTCCGGCCGAAGATTCCCCGCGTGATTGGCGGCTGACGCGCTTTAAATCTGTCGTGGTCACAAAGTCCACTATGTCGAGAGTAATAAAACTGGGGGTACTGAATCAGGGGTGATAGTTCTCCGATTCAGGTCTAAATTACGATCGGTGGTTGAGTTAATGAAACGTGTGAATGAAGTCCACCCCGTAAAAAGGGTTGTGACGTGTGTGTAGCTAAGTCGTTCTCTTGGCTCTAGATGGCGCTACTATAGGAACAAGAGGTGCTCCCCCTCAGGTTTAATAGCAAGTGCCATAAGAAACAACAACAGCAACACATATCTGATTTCACTGTTAAAAAGTAATTACTGCAAGCAAAAAATTTTGATTTATAGCCCTTTATGATTCATTTAAAACTTTAGTGTATGCGTCTTACAGACAGAATACTATATGTATATTTTGAAAACTGATTTTTCTAAGCAAAGCTGAGTTAATGAGATTTAAATAGACACTGTACCATGTAGGTACATTTCAACACCAAGATGTGTTGCTCCTTTGATCGAACCCTTTTCTTTAAAGGAAATTACAAATTTTTATCCTTGATCATTTTCTCAAATTATGAGAAAGGTAATAAATTATCAATCTCATCTATATTAACCATTCTTTTTATGGCTTATCACAGAATAATACCACACAAATCTTAATAAAGGTTGGAAATGTAAATATATTTTGAAAACCCTTAGAAAAATTTTCTCGTTTCATGTCTCTGCGAAATGAAATATTACACTTGAAGGCATGATAAATCAAAACGGTTCTGATATATAAATATACTTAATTTATAATTTGATTTATGAAACTAAGAAATTAATTAATTCTATCTGATTTAATCTCAAAGTTACTTTTCATCTACGATTAATTTTCTGATATAGGCTTTCGACATTTTAATTACTTTTTGATTTTCATATTATTTTGCAAGACTGCTTTGCTTCAATCATTTAAATACATTGTTGATATTATCTGACCAAACCTTGAAACCCTCTGCTCTGTTACTTTTGGAAACTGAGAAATTCATGTGACTAATACTGTTATTAAAATAACAAAAAAATAATGTTGTAGTTTTCATAATTTTAAATCCCCACAGCAATCATCAATTACGTCCATTAGACAGGATGTACTTCGTCGATTCAAAACTTTTTACAACCAAGGAATGAACGAAGGATATTGGCACCAAGTAACAAATATAACACTGTTACAATATGCGATATGGCTAAACTGAATCACTATGTCTGACTGTAAATAATATTTTCTTGAAACTGTAGAATGTTATTTATGATATAACTTTATTCACTTTAATAAGAATTTTTTATGAATACAAGCTTCTGCATCTTTATCTGTATCTGACAGATCTTATCTTTATCGTATCTATATCTGACAGATCGACGATTTATCAATATCTCATACATGATTCATTCGTTGTATATTCTTCAGCACAGATACCGATCTAAATTCTTAAGTGGAATCAGTCGAAATACATTGTTTTTTTCTTCAATCTAGGGCTTTAAAAATGTGAGGTATTTCCCAAAGCCTCGCCTGCCCTCAAGATATTATTGGCATAGTCGAAAATCATTTGCATTATTGACAGATATAATATTTTTTTTCTGGATCATTTTAAATCCTTTGGACAAGCGTTTAAATAGATTCCCTTATCTCGCAATTTACGAAACTTCAACTGGTTTCTGGTATAAAATTAATCATTTGAAATGCATACTAATAAACTGTGTCAATTATTGTTAAATTTGTCTACAACTTCTTCTCTTAGGAAGTATTTCATCCAGCAACTTTCAATAACATATTTATGTTCCCATTAACCTTTTAAAATGTTTGAAAAAATTTCCATTTCTGAAAAAATATAATGTTTGATAAGCAATTTTATTTAATTTAAAAACAATATGAAGCAAAAAAATAAATAAAACTAAAAATTATTCCATAGGAAAAAAAACTTTTAAATGAGTTAGACTTAATTTTATAATACATAGTACCTATTGAATTTAAAATATATATATATATATATATATGTATATGTGTATATATATATATATATATATATATATATATATATATATATATATATATATATATATATATATATATATATATATGCTTTTTTTTAAGAAACATAACCATCAGAAAGTGGGCAATGAGTTAGTTTTGTTCATATTTTTCCACTTCTTGATATACCAAGAAGTAATCAAGATATTGGTGTAAAATAAAATTTATTTCTTTTCTTTTTGAAAAATATCCATTTCTATCACTTCTTAACGAATTAAAAATACCACTAATAAATTACTAAGACATTATATTAAATTATTAAGACATTATATTATGTGAATATGATAAATGTATTCAATTATTACAAAATAAGTACTATACGTAAACGATTATATTAATTTTATTGTTATTTTAAATAAGAATAAAGAAATTTTTAATTTTTATTTTATAATTTAATTATAAAATGTTGTATCCAATCGGTCAAGAAATTTTTACGTATCTCAAAGGAATTCATTTAATACATAGTTATAACTCTTTTTATTTCATAGGTATCTTCGACAAAGCCGCCAGCGTTTTCAATGGGATCTTGTAATAAAAACGATTTGAATAATTCTGCACTTTTGCTGTTATGTGAAATATTTCTGCAATAAAATTGGATTCTGCTTTCATTGCCTTTTTTATATATATGTTTGTATGAGTGTATTTTAATCTGGAAATAACTACTAAAGATATCTATTTAAAAGATAGGATATATTCATCTTTTAGATAGGCAATCTTTAATTATATAATTAATTCAAGTCATAGTCTAATATTTGTCGTACTAAATCTATAGAAAGATAAAATCATGGGTTCCGGAATTAAACATGCGCATTAAAAGGAAGAAAATTATCATACAAACAAAATAATTATGAAAAATAGAAAATATATATTCAAATTCGTTTATAATGTGAAAAAGTAAAGTATTTTGTCAAATAGCACAGCAAAAAATTCTAGAAAACATTTTGATGTGGAAAGCAAAATATTTCAATATTTCTGGAAGCAAATTTAAAAAGAGATACAAAGCTCTAGGTTTCTGCTTTCATTGTTTTATTTATATATGTGTGTGTAGGTGTGAATTTAATCTCAAAAATTCTTCTTAAAGAATGGGGTTTTTTCAAAGAAACACATTTAGTTTAACATCTTCTCAAGATAGGCAAAACATATTTACATAATTAATGCAAGTCAGAAACCCATAATCAACCCCTTCAAAACAATAGAAAGATAAAATCATGGGAGCAAAATGTAAACATGAGCATTACAAGAAGGAAAATTTCATAAAATCAAAATAATTACCAAAAATAGAAAATATTTAGATCTGTGATTATAATATGATAAATAAAGACATTTTGCTGAACTGTATTGAGAAAAATTCTAAAATATTTCTATATGAGGAAAGCAAGAAATTGAGGATATGTTTGGAAGTAAATTTAAAAGGAGATAAGAGAATCTAGAATTACAGCAAAATAGTTTTGGCTCGGTTCGTGTATGTCTATTTAAATTTTACTTTTATTATACACTACCTGTAACGTGCATGCAATAATATATTTAATTTCTTAGAAAAAAGTTTATATAAAAATTTAGTTGCTGTAGTGCAGCAGAATTAAAGTGAATTCTTATAAAATATTTAAATAAAAATACAGTTGCTCTAGTAGAGCATAATTAAAATTATTTTTTAATTTATTAGATATTTTTAAGTAACAATGTGCCTTAATTATGGTAGAGGTAAATGTTAAGATATTGAAGAAATTTTATCAAAAATTTAATTAAAATTTTACAAAAAAAAATCAATTTTAATAAGTATCTGTAGCTCAAGAAGTATTTATACCCCAAATTTTTGCTTTCAAAAGTATGCCCTCAGAAGCGAATGGAACAATAGCGATGTGGAAAGATGGAAACATCACAGAAGATGCATAAAATGAAAAGAAATTTCAGAAAAATGTAAAATATTAGAAGAACTTTGCTAAGGTGATAATGAAAAGTCCCATGAAATATAGTAACATTTTTAGGAGCAAGGATATTCTGGAAGAAATTAGATAGATATCTTCTTGGAAACTCAAATAATTCTTCTTAGGAATCACAACTCACCGTTATTAAAGTTTATAAATATAATTCTAATGATCGAACACTGCAAGTAATATTTCATAACTGTTTTAATTGACAGTAAAATGCATAATTCTGCATTTCTTTTTTTAATCAATTGCTTACAAAAGCATGTCATCTAAAGTAACAAAATAAATAAAGAATTCGAAACAATAGAAACATCGCAAAAGATACATAAATTAAAAAAGAAATTTTAGGGAGATGCAAAGTATTAGAATAGCTTTTCTAAGGTAAAGAGCCGAAATCACGTGAAATTTGATAATATTTTTGGAAGGAGCAAGAAATTTTTAAGAAATATTTTTAAAAATGATATAAAGAAGTGTTAAAATAATGAAAATTTATTTATATTAATGCTTCCACATGTTCTTACAACAAGATAGGAAATTCTTCGTCACAGAAGAGACAGATAACAAAGTAATAATAGAAAATAAACCGGAGGAAAAAAATAAAGTAAAAGGAATAGAAAGAACAAATAAAAAATAAATATTGCAAGAAACTAACCACAAAAACAAAATATTTGTTAACTTGGATGATAATATGATAAAAAAAATTCTAAATTGTATTAAAAAAAAGCTTACAAAAAAAAGTCGAAATAAATTTTAGAAATTTATCTTAAAAATTATTCAAATCTCCACTGCAAAGCCTTTAAGGATGACTATGTTACAGTTTTTATTCATCCGTTCCAATTAATTTTATTATTTGCCTTTGGTGACCAGCTAATACGCTGAGATTGATGCTTGCTGAAAGTTTCCAATAAATATTTAATATTTTTTGGTCTTATCAACGTCTTACACGTATAAATTCAAATTTCAATAGATATGGAACACAAGCAATTTAAGGAAAAGCTATGCTCTTTTTGCGGAGAAATAAAGTATCATGTCTAATTTTCTATCCCTTTCCCTAAATTTTGATCTTTAATTAAGATTGAAAATGAAAGTAAATTTAATTTTGAAGCACGATGAAGCTTAAAATATTTATTTACCTAACATGAATAAAAGCCGTATCTTTCTTAAAATTCAGGATGAAATATTTCCAAAAACAATACACATTAAGTCGACTTGAAATATAATGAGTTTTAAGATAAATACACTGTTGTAAAATCTGTGCAAATAACAGTAAAAAATAATTAAGAAAGAAAAACTGTATGGCAGTAGAAGTGATATTATTAAAAAGATGTAATCATGATGATGTAAAAATCATTTTAATGCTCTAAAATTTCCAGAAGTTATTATGTCAAAATTTCGACTTTTATCGTTAATTTTATTTAAAAGCACTGCCTCTGGTGAACCATCAGGTTTTCCAGGGATAATAATTGTCTTGAATAATTAGTAATTCGAATTATTTTTTGTGCATAATTTGATGTCCCTGATTCCGGTACAAACAATTTTTAAGCGTCAAATTGTCTATAAATATCAAAATTTTGCTAAACAATTTAATTAATTAAAATTTCAAAAACAATGCTCTGATTTTGATATTCCTACTTTCTCAGGTATATATATTCTAAATTTTCTAAATAAAGTTCTAAATATACAGTTCTACCTGTACAGTGCTAATACTCGCCCAGATACATACACATTCTCCTTTATTATTTGTAGATACAGGTTTCAAAGAAAAAAATACTCCGAGGTGCAAATTTCCAGCTTCCGAAGTATACGTATTCTAAATTTGGTATCTCTTGGGAAAATGGTCTGTCCTGTCGAACAGCAGTACATTTACATTGAGTGTCAGTATTTTAAAAGATATTTACTTCAAATTATATAGACGCTTTAAAGTAAACACCAAAAATTTATTTCATATTTTCTTCGTAATCTTGAACAGTCACTAAAAATATACTTGAACTTTTCTTTGAAATATTTATTAAAATCACACAAAGAGAAGCACAATTTCACCAAATTATAATTAAAATCTTTAAAACTCCTTTTTCAGTGAGCATCTTTTACTAATAAAATAGTTACATACCTAAATTGGCTGCTCTAATTCCAACGACCTTTCCTTCGCATCGTTTTCAATTTTTCTTTCATCATACAAGTCGCAATTTATTGGCTGCGTGGAAGCCTATAAATATTATCATATTGAAATCAACGATAAAAATAACAACCTTTCGTAGATGAAAGTTCTTTTTAATATTTTTCAGTATCAAAAAAAGAAATAAGAGGATTTCTTACTATTCATTTTTTACAAAGGTAGTCAAAGTCTCAGAAACGATCATGCTGACATAGAGAAACTCTTTTTTGCTTTCAGATTTAATATAATAGGATTTTGTCTCAATAGAAATTGTAAGCTAAAATGCTTCTGAATCAGATTGATTCGTTACTCATATCGAATGAGACGGAAAAATAGCAAGTGAGGATTTCCGTGATTGACTCCGTGTCCTAACAGGATTGATTTAATTTTCAAGCAAACTTTAATAACCAAATCACTTTTATTTCATTACAGTGACAAAATTCATGCTAATTACTCAGAATTTTATACCACGATATTATTTATATTTCAAGAAACATACTGCTTCAATTTAATCAATTATTGACTTGGTTTAATGCATCATTTATTTAAAAATTAAACATTAATTCATTTCGAATGGCCTAAAGATTTCAATATAAAAGTAAGCTGTTTTGTTTGAAAAGCATGTATAAGAATAGTGTTAGCATATTGTAGAAATTTCCTTTGAAAATCTTCATATTAATCAGTTAATTTCCAATTTTTTCAATAACGTTGAAGTATTTCTTGAAAGAAAAATAATTTCGATGCTAAATAGGAAACTTCCATGATGCAAATAATTTATTTAATCGTTAAAACAAATATAGCACCAAAATTATATTTAATTTGGTCACATTATAATGACATATAATTTGATATATGATGCTATATGATTTTCATATCATTCACAATCACAGAAATAATTCCATAAAATAAAAATGTACGGCATAAATTTTGAAACATTTAAAGAAAGAATTAAATTATAAATATCTTGAGTTACGGAATAAACATTTTAAAAATTGCACTCAAAGCATTACTGGTAAATATATGTATTAGTAATTATTGACTTTAATACAAAAATTAATCACTAATTAATTTAATTTAAAGCTATTTTAAAGAAATATTTACATTGATATACAGAAGAATTTATCGGATTTCAATATTAAAGAGTAAATATAACAGCCACAACATTTTACTTTATAGCACGCTTACGCTCATTTAGAAACTTAGTGTATCCATCTTACAGACAGATTATTATATTTATATTTTGAAAGTTGTGATTTTTCTAACCAAAAATGAGGCTTAAATAAGAAACTTTCCATGCTGTGCATTTGACCACTAAGATGTATTATTCTTTACATCGGGTCATTTTCTTTAAAGGAAATTAGAAATTTTTATCCATGATTATTTTCTCAGAATGTGAGAAATATGATAAATTGTGAATATCGTCTATATTTACCATTCTTTTTATGGCCTATCACAAAAGATTTCCACACCAATCTTCATAAAGATTGTAACTGTGGTAAATATATTTTGAAAACCCTGAGCAAAATTTTTCGTCTCATGACTCTGTGGAGTGGAATATCACTCTTAAAGAATGATTAATCAAAATGTTTCTGAACTATAATCATGTTTCAATTTATAATTTGATGTATGAAATTATGCAATAACTTAAGTCTATCTGATATAATCTTTAAGTTACTTTTTAGATACGATTAATTTTAGGAGGTTAGTTTTTGACTTCTTGGTTAACTTTTCATTTTCAGATTACCATGCAAAACTGCTTTGCTTCCATCATTTAACCCTTCAAAGAGCCATTTTTTCTTGTCATATTATCTTAAAATATTTTTAGGCTTGAAATTAGAATAAGAAAAGGGATTCATTTAGCTTATTAGATAAATTTAATTTGATTAACTAATTAATTGAATTAGTTAATAATTAAGTAACAAATCAAGGCACATCATTTTGTCTGAGATAAAGAACTGAAGCATCTAAGTTTCTGACTTACTAAAAAAATTTGTCAGAACTTATGCCAACCTACATAATTTCATACAAAGATTGATAAATTTGGTGGAGAGCATACTTCCCACTGTCCTAGAAAGGGTTAAATACATTTTTGATCTTATCTGACCAACCTTGAAACCCTCTGCGCTGTTACTTCTTGGAAACTGAGAAATTCATGTGACTAATACTATTAGTCACATGATTATTATTACTAATTAGTATAATAATAATATATACTAATTCATGTGTAATACTGTATCTTCAAATTGTATTTTTTTTTTTGTTGTTGTTGTTTTTTGCATTAGGAGAAAATGGGAAGCATTTCTTTACGTAAATGATAGTTAATATTAGTAAAATATGAATTGAATAATAAATTAATGCTAAACAATGTTAGGAATATTTTTATACTTTAAGTATTTTGAACATTCCTTGTGAGAAGCTACTTTGAAAGTAATTTTAAAATATAAATGTAATCTAAGAAATAATTTAAATTACTTTTTATGGATTATAGAATTAACGTGCTATTAAATATTTCTTCAAATTTATTACAAAATCACCAAAATTTTAGCCTGTTTTGAGAAAAAAAAATTACAGCTGTTACAAAAGTATTATAATGCATTTTTTTATTTAACAATATATTAATAGAAAATTATTCATTTCATTTTAATCACAAGATTACAAATTTCTATAACGAAAATAAATTGAAGAATTAATCAAGGTTTCATGTATTATGGTTAAATACAAATTACAGAAATAAAAGTGAATGTTCTTTCATATAATTATGAGGAAATAAAACATCTCTTTAAAAACTCCTTTAATGTTACAGCAAGAGTTTCTCCTGCAATGCAATAACAGAAGAAACTAATGTTTCTTTTAATAAAGAAACTAATGTTCTAAATTAATTTACTATTGAAATCTTATATTGATCTGGACTGGATTTCTGCAAACTACGGGCTCATTTTGAGATAACCAGACTTTTTCCATAGCAAAATGTCTACAACATGCATATTGTTTTCACAGGGAAAAAAATTGTTTTAGAACTTCCGAATTAATGGGCACATCCAAATGTGCCCTTAAAGCCATTTTTAATAAATATAATTAAATCCTCAAGAGATTTGAATCTACAATACTGTAATGTCAACAGTCCAAAGAGATTATTTAAATAATTCTAATCAAGCAGGGTGAGAAGGGTAGGATTATTAAAGAGACAAAGTTGTCAAAGAGCCCCTCAACTCTTGAAAATGTTTAGCGTTTTAGAAAGTTTAGTTCTATACTTCATTTAATGACAGAGCCCATGCAATCTAATTTATTCAAGTCATTCGTATTCATTAAATTTTAATTTCGAAACTTTATTCTAGTAGTATTCTTAATTACCATTTACAAGTTATTCATTATGCCATTTTATAATTATAAAAAAATTTGCAGCTTTTCAGTTTTAAAAAAAATGTCCCTTCCTTTTACAATATTATTTAGAGTGAATTAAAGAAACTGTCTTTTGTTTTTAATATTTTGTGTAAAGTTAATTTTACATTTTAACTGCGCAATTTTTTTATCCGTGAACTATTGAAATGGATTTTTTAGAAAGGGACTTGTAACTACAGTTTTTCAAAATTTGCTGCTTAAAACTGCTGAATAAAAATTAAATCAAAGTCGATAAAATATTTGGAGGAAACAAGGAGCTTCAAGATTTGCATTACCTTAGGGCCTCTAGAATGTTTTAAACGGCCCATAATTCTTTTGAAATTGGAAATAATTACAATGTTTGAAATATGGAAAAAAAGCATAGTTAATCAGTAAAAATTTACAATAAAAGTATAGATGAGTATAAAAGTATGATGTTGAAGTGTGTATCACCAGAACTTCATTCAGCGCGATAGTTAATGACTTATTTTACATATAAGAACAATCTTTAAAAAAATTAAAGTTTCTGAAGAATATATGCTACATATATTAATGTAAAAATCATTTTTTAATTCTGTTTTATTTTTCAGCAGATTTGAGTTATGGTTTAATAAATAGTGCATCTAGAAGAAAATTAAATTTGAATTCAGCTAACATTTTCGCTGGTACAAATGATGAGTTAGCAAAATATTAATATGCTTCTGTTTTAGTAAGCTGTTTATTTTATGCATTGTGTACTTACAATATTTCATATACAAAATGAAAAGTTATATAATAAACAAATAATTTATCTTTATCAGAATACAGATTTTTTCTAAAAAATGTAACAACATTGAAATTAAATCTACGATGATAAACAGAAAAGTTTTCATTTGTAATGACGCTTCTATTCTGGAAACTGATTTTTTTTTTTAAATTGATGTAGCACGGAAACTTAATATCCGTAGTTGGAAGCTTTTCTTATTATTTACGGCATTTCATGAATTGCTTTTACAACTTTTCCCTCCTTACAAATCATTCCAATACCACTAACCTCATTTAATTGTACTTTAAACTTAAGAAACAGCTTTTTTTAAGTGCTTATATTTAAATAACATATATTTCAATGTTCAAACATTGAATTAAACAAACGAATCAAGAAAAAATAAAGTAAAAACTAATGGAACCCAAACCCTTTAAATGAAAGGGTTTGGGTTTCATTAGTATCATTAAAGCAAATGAAATGATGAAATTAATTCATTTCATCATTTCATTTAACGCAAATCGTCGTATTTACGTAAAGTAATGCATTTACCATCTACAATCTAGAAGAAATAATTATTATTTCGAAGTGGATATAGTATTTATATGCGAAAAAATATTATTCGTCATTGATTTTTATTATATACTAGCCGCCTTTGGCGACCAGATGTTTCGCCAATCTTAATGTTGGTTTAAATTTTAATGATTAAATATTTTACGCAATTCCTACTTTAACAGATTTTTCATCAAAATATTTTAAAACTTCACATTTCGATAGTCGTATAATTCACTCATAATATTATAAAAGCCTTCATTCATAACGTAATATATATATCTCTAATTTTCTGTTAGCTCCTGTAGAATTTATGCTTTAAATTAAAACGGAAAGGATGAATCTGCAATTAATGTAATATTATTTTTTACTGAAACAAAGTTTTTTTTTTATAATATGATTACTGAAAATAGTCACTGAGCGTTTAAACTTTATGGGCACTAAAGAATATCTTTCTTAATTTATGTAATATCACAAGAATTTGTCAACAAAATTTTCTCAGATTCATTATGAACAGATCGATTAATGAACAATGTTTCATTTTAAATGCATTAAACACTAAGAAAATAAAATGAATCGTTTAAAATAATCGGTCTAAAACAGGTTTAAAAAAAATACTTAAAAAACGATGTACTTAAAACTATAAGCATATACAAAAAATATATAACTAACATAAATACAATTTAATTACAAAAGTACACAACTAACCTAAAAATAATTTAAATCATTGAAAACAGGTTAAAAAAAAACTACTTAAAACTATAAGCATATACAAAAAATATATAACTAACATAAATACAATTTACTTACAAAAGCATGCAACTAACCTAAAAATAATTTAAATCATTCGTTGAAAGTGGTTGTCATGACAACAATCAGAACAATGCGCATGCATGAATTTTCTTCGCCAATTAGGTAACGCAAATGCGTGAATTTTTCTACGCCAGTTGGGGTAACGCTAGGCAGATTATACATTTTTAATTTCCTTTATTCTGTGTTATTTTAATTCAAAAGTACTTCAGAATGAATCTGAAACATGGATTAATTAACAATGTTTAATTTTAAATGCATAAAACATTAAGAAAATAAACAGAATCGTTTAAAACAATCCGCCGAAAAATATTAACCCTAGCCTCATTACTGTTGGGAGAAAAAAGAAACGGAAGCCTTACTCATTTGGCGGTGGGGGAAATGGAAGATTCTTTTTTTTGGCGGAAAGGTTGGCGGTAGGGAAAATGGAAGATTTTTTTGGCGGGAAAGTTAGTTTTTAATTAATAATTAAAATTCTAATTAAAATTTAAAAAAAAGAGGCCCCAGGTGCACATTCCCGACCTCTAAGGTATACATGTACCAAATTTGATAGCTGTATGTCAAATGACCTGGCCTGTAGAGCGCCAATACACACACACACACACACACACACACACATTGAGCTTTATTATAAGTATAGATATAGATATAGATTTTTGAATAAATTCATTGAAAAGCAATTCATTTTTCAGAAAAAGCAAAGTGGGAGGCATTCAGATTGTATTAAAAAGCATGAAACTGTATTAAAGAACATGTCATTGAGTATTCAAAATGGTGTTAATCAAGTTAACTTTCGCCCAATCTGAACACTTTTAGACAACGTTTAAAATGTAGTCTCTTCTGAAACTGATCCTTATCAGTAACACAACCGCTTTGTAAACGAGACCATTGATTGACAGTTTTAAGTTTATAACAGAAACGTCCGTACGGAAAAGTCATACAGGCCACTTAGTGGCATCTAAATTTGTAAATATCTTTAAATTAAAAAAGTGAGACAGATGAACCTTAACTGTTACTTTGAACAATAATGTATAATTATGTTTAAATACTGTTTGTAACTTATTTCAATAGAAGGCAACAATAGCTAAATAATAATGAACTGTTGTAACAATATTGCAATGGTGTAACAACGTGAATAATAATGGGTTGAACTCATTCTTTGCTTGCTTTTCTTGACTTACGGTGAGCTTTCTTTCGACTGCAAATCGACGTTTGATTTTTCAAAGTATTTGTGGTTAAAAAATAACTGTGATTCAAAATGACGAAGGAGATTGTAATTACTGTTTGCGTTTTGCTTTCCTGGTTGTGGAGCTTGTTTGAAATATTCTGCAATTTCAACTTTTGGTACTGTCTCCACCTTTTTCCATATATGGCCTTTTTCATGATTTTGAGCAACTTGGACTCTGAACGCAAAAAGAGTCAAGATGTAGCTTTGCAAACAGGAACTGAATTTATTAAGATTATTGAGGTGAAGGATGTTTCGACTTCAACGACTGAGGAAACTAAACCTGTATCTGAACTTGTATTGCTTCTTGCCAAAAATGTTGCAAAAAAATATTTACTCAATCTGAACATTGATAATGAAATGATTATGATGATTTTCCGGCAAATACATGTGCCATACTTGCGATATATATACCAAATGAACTGAAACAAAGCAGCTTTCTGGACAAATAGCTGAGACTCCTCCGCATTTTCTTCCAATTTTCTGCTGAGCGGAAGGCACAAGATAAACTTTTTGGAACATTTTATGTTTCAAACTCCATTATAAAGATACAATTACAATTAAAACCATCGAAAAATATCTGGGCATAAACTGCAAGAAAATCTGCTTACCTCGTGTAATAGTTATATCAAGAATTCTCCGAATATTTAATCTACTCTGGTATCTCCTCGTCGTTTTTTGAGTGTTTTGTAAATACTCTTGTAAATATTGTATATAGTGTTTATTTTTATTATTTTGTTTGTATATATATTATCACTGCGGACACTATTTTTATTATTTTATTTATATGATCACTGCGGACTTTATTTTTATATGAAGATAATTGATTTTTTTCTGATACTGTGAAGATACTTTTCCAATTATGACTGTATAAATCCTTATGAAGGCACCACGGACTATGACAATTAAGCCTGCACTTGAAGGCCTAACCGATTTTGACTTCTGCCTCTGTGAGGTATCCCAGACTTTGACTATTTAGTAGAACTTCTGGTGGAATCTACTTTGAAGAATGAAAGAACATCCAAGACCAGCATCTGACGTTGGTATTATTGAATGAACTAACATCGTGGATTGTGGCGATATAGCTTTGGCACTTACTTCTGGTTGATCTAGTGGTCTATAAGAACATATTAGACTGAATCTTACTTCTCTGCATCTTCTGACTTGGCGACGGCATCTCTGGTACTTGCTTCTTAGAACATCAAAGAAAAGACTCTCTGTTAAAAAAAATATATATGCGTTTTCTTACAATAGTCAAAATTTGCAATAGCTGGTTCACTCAAAAAATAAAATTTCGGCTTCACCCACATACATGCGTATTTGTTTTCTTTATTTTTATAAGTTTCTCATATTATCTCTTATTAACCGCCTCCAGAAAACACATGACTCATCCCCATAATTAGCAGTATTAACTATGTTGTGTTAACCAACTTTAAAACATGCAAGTTATTCCACTTTTGGTAAACTGAAAGCTTTCGTTGTAACAGATAAATAAATAAATGGAATAAAATAAATAATTAAAAAAATTTCTAAAAATTAAAAACAGAGAGTGCATTAAATATGTATTTCAATATTTTATCTGAATTTCTGTATATTAACAGAGTAAAAAGATACCAAATGTTATGCATTTAATTATTTATATCATCTACATTCTTTTTTAATTAAAGTTGCTAAAATATTTTACAGAACGAATCGGTTCAATATTAATATTTAATGAGTTATCTATTAAGAATGCTTCATTAATTTAATGAGTCAAGATGAATTTTTAAATAATCTGTTTAAGATATAAAATTTGACATTATCACTGAACACAGCAACATTTTGCTAAATTTTTAATTAATCGAATTCTTATTAAAAATCTTTTTAAAATTCGCTCTGAGATGCACATTCTCAACCTGTAAAATAGTAGCTTTAGGCTATACAGTTTAGACTGTTTCTATGTGTTCAACACACTAAAACACATAAATACATATATACATTCATCATTATTATTGATTTATTAGAGATTTTATTAGAGGGTAAAAGAGATTTGTGATGAAGATGATTAGAGATTTTTATTAGAGGGTAAAAGAGATTTGTGATGAAGATGATCAGAGATTTTATTAGAGGGTAAAAGAAATTTGTGATTTAGATGATTAGAGATTTATTTAGAGATTTGAAATAAATTTTGATACATTAAGAGAGTAAAAGTGTGCCGAATATTATATTGCCAAAGATATTAATTTTATTTTATACGTTTTTTAATTATGAAACTATTTTGCAGAATGAATCTGTTCAGGATATGAGGTATAATGATTTTCTTTTTATTTTAGTCATGTATATTTCCCCGTGAGTTTAAAATATTTAAATATTGATTTACTAAATAATTGGATTTCATTTCTAAAGAAAATTATCTTAGGTAAATAACTTTAAGTACGAAGCGAAAAATTGAATCTACCATATGTAATGAATAAATATATTTTCATATAAAACTGCTTTTCGATGCAAACAAAATTGAAAAAATAATTAGTGAAAGTTACAATCATTAATTTCAGGTACTAAATAAAAATATTTGAACTAAGGGGGAAAAAAGAAAGTTAAGAAATTGAGCTGTAATTTATTACAAAAAAATAAAATAAAGCAAGATTTATATTTGAAAAAAAATATAAAAAAATTTGTTATGAATAGAATCAACATACTACAGTTATGAATTGGGCATTTTGCAAAAAATAAGGGCAGTTTTTATTGCTTTATAGCAAAGTTTCGTACGATTTAAAATCTAATGAAAATGGGTCAACTTTCGTATCGATATTGAAAAGTATTACTCAGAGTCTTATTTTCAAAACTGCTTTAAAAATTCATACAAAATAATAAAAGAAAGCATATAACTAACCCTGTAGCGGTTACATAACTCTACAACCTTCTCTTTTGATACAACAGATGGCGTTATCTCATTAACATCAAGGTATATTTCCCATGTTCCTTCTATGGGATCATTATTAGATTGTATTCTAAGTGTCGTGTATTTTCGCGTTCGTGTTTGTTTTGTCGTGTGAAATGTAGAACTAAGAAAATAATTAAATAACTGTTCTTGAAAACTCGTCTGTTATTTTCATACACCTGATAATGAAGTTATAAAGAGTCTCATCTCTCTACAACCTGATATTTCTGAAATAATAACATTTTGAATTTTGAGGTTATGTGGAAACGAAATTTATATTGCCGCATTGAAAAGAATTAGTCGACTCTTCATGGCCGAATGGTCATAGAACTCATCTCAATATCAAGGGCTTGTGATTTCGTATCCCGCGATTAGCAGTCTGTGTAAATATTTAATTAATTTATTTTATGTTTCTCTTTATTTCATGTTCCAGAAGATTCTGGACATTTCTTTAGCTTACCAGACAAGCGTTCTGGGCTTTTCTTACTTTCTCCAGAAAAGTATTCTGGAACTTTCCCTGCTATGAAGTATGAAAGTATGAAGTACAACCAAAAGGATATTTAATAATAATAAATAGATTAAAGGATAATAATCATAAGTGGAAAATAAATAGATTAAATCATCTTATATATTCTAGTAATAATTTCTCTTTATAACTTCATGACAATGCAAGTGAAATAATTAAAATTATAATAGGAGATTTAAAATATTCATGATCTGGCTATAATTTTCCATTCGAGAGTTTTCAAATTAATGTTCATTTTCACATTCTTAAGTAGAATTAATTTTTATGAAAGATTTTGTATTTTAGCATTTACAATAATAATTCTCGAAGATGAATCACTCTTTATTAATCTGTATTTCGTGAAAGAATAATTACTACCATTTAAGCTTTAATATTTGATAAATATGAAAACATATCCAAAATGTTATTTAATCCACAAAAATATATAGATTAAATATTCTTATATACCCTGGTGAAACTTTATGTTTTCATAACAAAGCAGATGAAACAAAATTAAAATCATGGATAAAAAAATAATTGTAATCTGAACATAACTATTCATCTGAGAGTTAAATATTTCATTTAATTCGAATTAAAAAAAGTTTTCAAATTAATGTTCATTTTCACATTCTTAAATAGAATTAATGTGAAATAAATAGAAATAATAGAATTAATGTGTTCTAAAAAGAAATTATATCTATGAAAAGAATTTCGAAAAATGTTTTGTACTATAGTTTTGTTATGATATTAATGCAATGTATAGTAGCCATTCTCTGACAGAATCATTTATAGATCTCTGAGTTATTATTTTTAATTTTAAATTCCCTATTTTGCCATAATGTTAAAGTATAGCATTTTATATGAGCATGTATGTACTTTAAAGATCTTATGACATAAATAAAATAGATTGATTCTTTTTTATCTTGCAGTACCCTCCAGTAAGTAAAATGTCCTTTTCCTTTGAGCTCGATTTATTTTCAGAATGAATTCAAACCTCTGCTTTAATCTTAATCAATTATTTTAACACGATTTCTTGAAATATTAGAAGGGAATAATCGTAGTACATAATTAATCAGTTGAAATCAATTCAGAATACTACGTTGTATACTTTTAAAGAATTTCAAAATTATTTAGACATGCACATTTATATTCAAAATTAATACATTTCTAAAACACTAAAATGAAAGTTTTCTTGATTTCGCAAATCTTTGTTTCCGCCCTTAAGTATTTCTATATACATAAGAAATATCTCATTCATATAGTGAAGAAGTTTGAAATTTTCATCAAGAATTTAGATGGCAAAGTACTAAACTTGCGTTGAAACAAAACCACTTTTGTTATAATTGCGGCATCTCTATATACAGATATTTAAATCAAGGGCACGAGTTTTTAATTAACTAAAACTTATCTTTGACAAACATCTTTTATTTTTAAAATAATAAAGCGAAAATATCAAGAATCGTTCTAAAAATTATAATATTTTCATTGCTATAAAAAAACGTCAGATTTTTAATTAAAACTACACCTTAAATTTAAAAAAAAATTTAACTTAATTATACAAATCTACAAGTAAATCGTGATATAAAAATATAATTTCATTGAATGAAGTATTGTAGCTTTTCAAAATTATATTAAAAAACTTATTTTAAATAATTTTTGTTTCAAAAAATCATGAAATGCGATAGCCAGTTTTTAGCTCAGTACATTTTAGTCAGACAAGAATTTATTTAAGGCATTATCTTTTAGCATGATTACATTAAATATATGTAGTTAAAGTGTTCAGGACAAGTGTCCTAGCTTTTTTAAATAATTTAAAATCTGTTTAAAAAATAAAAAATAATTTAAAAACTGAAAAAATAATTTAAAAAAATAAATGAAAATTAATTTAGGAAATATGAAATTCATTAAAAATCTGTCATAGTCTGTCTAGCCAATTTTTTGTTCCGTTCATTTTGGTCCGTGAAAAATTTATATAAGGCATTGTCTTTCAGCATGTGTTAAATATATGTAGTTCAAATTTCAGTACAAGAGTCCTTGCTTTTTTCATAAGTCAGCTGATTAGAAAAATAATTTAAAACCTGAAAGAAAAATCATTTATAAAATCTGAAATTAATTGAAAATCTGTCATTTGCCTTTTCAGGTCATCATCATGAGGAGCATCATGGTGGTACTGGAGGAGGAAGTAAGTAACATATCTGCGTTTTAGCATGAAATTAAGATATATGCCTAACATACAAAATTATTATCTATATTACCTATCATGTAAATATAAATTTAAATGTTATGAGAAGCATACCATCGTACAGATTTTTCCATTCAAAGTATAACTTAACCCATCCTGAATGTAATAGAGGGAATATCTTTATTTGCACTTCATAATCCTACTCTTATTTCAATAAAATATATAATAAGTTTAACTTTATTTCACACCTAAATTCAAAATAATCATAAAACATTGCATCCGAAGTAAACTACTGTCGCGATCAACACTTAGAAAGCGGAACTTCTGTTTGTGAAATATTTTTAAATTATTACTTATTATTCGATCAAAGTCAGAAACAAATATTATCCAAACTAACATGCCAAGTAAGTAAATAATTTGTATTAGCTCGGCGCAATGATCTTATCAAATTACAAATTCACTTAAAAATGGATTAAGTAACCCTGGGGATCTATTTATTATTAAGATCATTTTTTTTCAGAACTATTCTAGTACTTAATGAAAACTATGTGCTTTTAAATAATTCAAAAATTGCTTGTCATCAATTAGTAACAAGTATATTATTATCATTTTTTACTACAGAATGGTTATACTTTAGAACGTCTTTTTTGAATTATGCCACTTTCATTTGAAAACAAACTATGTCTTGTTCCCAGATAGGTATTTGGGCAAGAAAATTATGCCTTCGGAACTACGAAATTGCTTTTTCAATAACTTTTGTTACGAATACAAATTATTTTATAATATGAATATCCATTCTTCACGTAATTCGATATTTCTATTTCTTTTTCTATAAACATGCATATACCCCCTTATTCTTATTTGTTACTATATCAAAAAACGTTTCCTGTGTTTAGAAACATTCAAAATTTCTGTTTTAAAAAATTTACTACTCTTAAAAACAATTAATTCGATGAGAAAAACTATTATTAAAATATATCGCAACGTTTTCCATGTTTTGCTTTTTGCCTCTCTAATTATCGCATTATCAGTGACTAATTTCTCATAGTAAAAACACTTTCCAAAATTCTCCTATATTCCTTGACCTATTTAATTTATTTAAAAAATATCAATTTTCCAATTGTTTATTATATGCAAGAATTTTCGCAAAGCAAATATTACGATATTATTTTCGTTGATGCATTTCTTGCTTTCAAACAATTTAAACTATTTTAAAATCATTTTGTTATAACTGCCTTTCAATTCCTCCTCATTGCAAAAAAAAAACTATTTTTTATCTTTTTTAAATATATATATATATATATATATATATATATATATATATATATATATATATATGGGGGGGGAAGTGCTGGCAGATCCCGTATCCTGTATGGCTCCATGTTGGCCATGTTGCGTCACGTCATTAATCACGTAATGCTTTCCCGCCATTATTGGCAGACGAGAGTTGGGTAGTGAGACTGCAAGACGTGCAGCTCACGCTCATGTATCTTTTATGTTCTATGTAGTAATGTTTTATCTTTTCTCCTTTAATCTTAATAAATATATTTCACATATTAATGCTGGTCGTTGCCTTTTCCCACACACACACACACACACACACATACATATATATATATATATATATCCGAATATGAAAAACTCTTTGGTTAGAAATTAAAATCAAGGCTTGATGAGTTGGTGGATAATGTTCTTTAAGTAAATTATTATAAATACTAGATACATATAAATTTAAAACAGAACACGGTCTCAACATCAATGGCTAATATTTTTTATTATTGTAATACAATAAAAATTTATCTAATTTAGCTTTGATATTAATTTCATTTTTTAAGCCTTTAATTAATCTAATTCGGTTTTAAAAAACTATATTTAAGGTATTAATCACACATGCCATCATGGATCCCACGATCAGTTTTGCATACATTAGTTACTTTTAATAACAATGGTAATAAATTTTCTCTTAATTCATTTGTGCGCTATCATCCTCTTTCTACATCGAACTTTTTATCGTAAACGCAAGACTTTTGTGGTAGCATTTCTATCAATTGTTCTGCAAAATGAAATAGTGGAAGGAATCAAATCAACAATCAATCCGATGGCTTTAATCAAACAAAACATATTTATTGACCAAACTTAAAAGTGGCATAAAGAATTATTTTACGTGTGTTATTCCTGAGAAAAAATATCTTTCTATGCCTTGCTTCAATAAAGGCATCGCGATCGATACAAAAAAGTGACCAGAAACTTTGAGGAAAGAGCAAGACAATGGGCGAATGTCCGGAAAAGAATTTGAGATCATGTGAGCTGAGACATTAAGCGCTCTGTGAGAAGATGTTAAAAACAAAAGACACTTTGAAAAAAGGAAGCATATGATTCTAGATATTTTACAAGAAGTTCTTCTTGAAGAAATGTAGAAGATAGTTACTACTGTGTTGCTTATGCCACTTGTCAAAGACAAACTTTCTTAAGCCAGGTTAGCGTCTCTTGTTTCAGTATTGCCTTTTAGAGCCACGTTCTTTGGTAGAATTTCTTCAGAGAGCCCCTAATTAGATGAACTAATTTTTTTTTCAGTTTCCTGACAATGGAAGTAGTGGATAAAAAGAAATCGTACAGTTTTTGACACTGATAGAAACTGTAATCAGCTGATCATAATGGAATTATCAACGAAGACATACTTATTGACCAAAATGAAAAGTGGCAGAAACAACAGCTTGTTTGTATTGTTCTTGGGGAAAAAATATCTTTATATTCTTTACGTTAGTAAAGATATCGCGACAGATGCAAAAAAAATTACTAGTAACATTGAAAAAAGAGCCAGACAACGAGCGAATGTCTAGAAATGTCTAAATTTGAGATCATGTGAGCTGAGACGTTAAGCCTTTGTGAAAAGAAATTATGGAACAGGAAATACATTGAAGAAGGGGAGAACATATGATTCTAGATAGTTGACAAAAAATTGTTCTAGAAGAAATGTAGGAGATAGTTATTAATTATTGTGAAATATAAGATATATTTATATTGCAAAATTAGTACTCTGCAAGTGTTATTAATGGTTTTAAAATAAGATAATTGCATTGAAACATGTTTTGATAAAACTCTACGAAACACAATCTAATATTTTAATTTCTTGGTTATTTTAAAAAAAGAAAAATATATATTTCCAATTTTATAATTTAATTAGAAAATATAATATCCTTTTAGTAAACTAAATTTATAAGCACCCAAAGGCTTTTAATTTACTCACATTTATAATCCTTTTTCTTTCTTAGGTATCTTCAACAAAGCTGCCAACCTTGCTAATGGCATCTTGTAATAAATTCGATGTGAATAATTCTGCTTTTTAATGGTTATGTGAAGCCAATATCTCTTTGAAATAAAATTTGTTTCTGTATGCCATCTTTTGGGCTTTTATGGTGAGTGTTTCTTTTATCTGCAAGCATATACATTCACATTTGATCTAATTTTAATGATTTGTCACTTATTCTAACTTTAATACATCATAAAAAATGATAGAAATCGAAAGTCGTTGGTTCGAATTCTTCAAATAAATTTGAATCACAAAAAATTATAATTCTTGAACATATTTTATTTATTACTGTCTCAAAGCATCCAGAGAAATGTACTTATCTTCTATGAATCAGTTATACGAAATGGTAGACGAACAAAATTATAAGTCACATTTCGTAAAACCACATATCAAGTATAAGTCAGTCTTATTTAAAATCAGCAGCACCCACTACGTATGTAAATTTTTTCAATAGAAAAACTGTAACACTTATATAAACTATTTCTTTGCTGATTTTGCTTTCATAGGTCAGTAAAAACTCAGAATCAATTGAAAGTATATAACTGAGAATATTATAAATGAGAAGAATATTTCAGATAAATTTCCTATAAAATAAACTCAAGAATACTTAAATAAATTTGTTCTTCAGAAAAAAAAATTAGGATTTAATAATTATTTATTTTGAAGTATATTTTTTCATTGCTAAATGAAAACGAAGTGATTTTTTTCTTTATCTTAAAGTAATATGAAAAAAAATTTAAGTAATCTGAAATTAATATATAAAAGTAATATGAAAACAGACTTGTTATCTTTTCGCGGTAAATTATTTAAATATGAGCCCATGCAAATTTTCAATTTACAGAAGAGGAAGCAACTTGAAAATTTCAGTTCAGGGAAAGACTTAGTATATTGATAATATAATGCATAAAACAAGCACTCATTCATTTGATATTTTAATAATAGAAAAAATATTTTTTAAGCAAAATAATAAATCTAAATGCAATTTTAATGGCGAGAAATAATGCATATTTACTCACATTATAGAAAAAAAATGTATTTTCTTTTATTCGTAAATTTTGTTAACTAAATCTCATTTATAAATTTTAATTATATGCTAAAACCATATAATTATCATAAAAACACTGGAAACAAAAAAAACTAATAATTTGACATTTTGCACAATTAATGAATGAGGATAGTGTATCCGCATGTACAAAACAAAGGGATTCCTTCGGATATTTATTGGGAAACAAAGTTAATATTTATACCTCTATATTCAATTCATTCTCATACATATATCTGTCTGCAATATATTAATAGCTTCTCTGTGTTATTAGTGTGATTCAAATCCGTTCCGTCAGGTTGTGACAGTTTTAATACAATAATTGGAAAAAAAATTAATAACTTTTTTATGATAATAATAAATGTCGTTTTTATTTATCATCATTAAAAGGATTATTGAAATTATTATAATTATGTAAAAGTTAATTTTTATCTATAATTCATTCGGAAATTGTGTTATATATAATGTGTTTCTCTGAAAAATTCTAGTTATGTTTTTATGAAACTCTTTATTTACAATGATGTAGTGCTCACTTTTATAGTATTTCAAAAGCATCAGAAAGAAAATATTTTTCTGCTTATAATTTAATTTGAAAATATAGCATATTTATAGTTTAGTTTGTAAAATCAATATGTTTAAAGGAAGAATAATGCTTTTACTTCTAATGGCACTTGTCAAAAAGAAGCCCGTTGACCTGACAAAGCCGGCTATTTTCAGCCGAAAGAGCGTCTCGTGTTTTTCAGTAGAGCCATCTAGGACCAAGAGTACGTATTAGCTACTCACGTATCTCAACTCTTTTTAGAGGGCAGGCTTCATCCTTGCATTACATTCGCTCACACACAGATCGTAATTTAGACCAGAATCAGAGAGCGATCACCCCTGAACCAGTACCCCCAAACGTATTGAAGTGCTTTGTGACCACGACAGATTTATGCGCTCCCCAGCTGCCACACACAAGGATAGTCTTCGACCGGCGGGGTTCGAACTCACAACCTAAAGCATACAAATTCAACGCCCTACCAACCAATCTATCCTACCCCTACGAAAAAAACAAGAAATAGTGTAAATGAAATGACTCTGTTTCTATTTTATACATATTTTTTTAAAAAACCATATTCAAATATTTTTGATGCATTGCTGAGGGCGTTGTCATTGAAATCCTGGGGTGAATAGGATGTATGTGGTTTTATATTTAGCCAACAAATGAGTGAAATCATTTCATTTTTAAAATGAAATTTGCTTCTGAATTTATTCTTTGCATGCTTTTTTTAATCAGCATATAATTGCATATTAATTTGGTTTAAAAATTTTCTCTCATATACTAAGAAAAAATGAAACACACTTTTAAATTTAACTTAGCTGGTAAATATCGATTATTATTCTATTTTAAATAAATATTTTTTAAGACAAAGAAAAGCAAGAATTCAAAAAAAGTTATGGTGTCTGATATGTAAAGATGCCCTGCAACTGAGTTGCTCTGTCAATCGTAAGCCTTTATTATCACTGCTTTCATTTTCCTTTCTTTATTAATATAGATTATATCACTTACTTCATTTCGCCTTTTTTATATGTCAGAAGATAACTCTATTTTAATATATCCAAGACGAAGTCTTCCTCACTGAGGAAGGGAAGATTTCAAATTGGTTTTCAGTTTCAGCGAAATACGTGTATGAGTGTTAAAACTATTATTGAGTATACTTTCAAAAATGATTAACACAGAACGCGCAGATATAATAGTGTTAAATTTCAACAATACAAAAAAAGAAAAAATAATCTGCAAATCAAACTTAAGAAAATTAAATTGAAACCCTACACAATTAAAATTTGTAAAAATTTAAACTGTTTCTTGTATTTAAATGGTGCGATATTGTAGGTATATTCTCATTTCTTCATGTAATGATTTCTCTTTTTTTTTTTTTCAAGAAATTTTATATAAAATAAAAAATTAAATTTTTTATGAATTTAATATTTTTTCAAAAATAACTTCAAACTTTTTACTTGTGCATATTAAGTCATGTTACTGCCAGGGAAACAAGTAAATATTATAAAGTTCGTTTTTATTTGTAAGAAATAACGCAGCTTTTTCACTGGTCTTTAGTGTGAGAAAATTATTCAGAGAAAAATAGAAATATTAAGAAAAAGAACTTATTCAAAAATGTCTTTAAAGATTTTTTTATAGTAGAGAGAAGAAACTCTTTATAACTTTATAACGTTTCAATATGCTCATTCCCATCCTCCATGCATATGCCAAGTTAATAGTTCTTAGTCAAACTATTTGGCCCGAAAAATGCCAAAATACACATATTGGAAGATGCACAGACCTTTTCCTTCTTATTTAAAATCTGCAATTACTTAGTTGCCAACCCAATGTTTAATATCACCAAAATTGTTTAGATAAAACATCATGTCCATGATATCCTCAAATTCGTAGACATTATTATTTTTATAGTCTTGTATATGTTCTGATCATTGTACATATGAACTTTTCTAATGCTGGCAAATTCCGTGACATCATAGAACTATTACGTTCGCTTAAATTTATTTAGTGGTATCGTGACTTCACTCTCTCAAACGCCCTTTAAACTATATAGATATTAAACAGGATTCTTTACCTTTCAAACAATGGAAAAAAATCAACTGTTAAAGATATCTGATGAAACAATGGAAACGGTTTCATTCATAACAATAAAAATATTACTGAGAAATATGCTTAGAAGCTAATTAAATTTAGACTAAAGAATTTTACAGCAGTTAAATTCGCATCATTGAAAAGATTTCTTTTAACTCTTTAAACGATGTAAAATTATAGATAGGGTTTTTAGAAGCTGTAGCAAAAAATTTCATTTTATTTTTAATTAATAAAAATTCTACATAAAATTTCAAAAAAGTACTCCTAAGTACCCATTCTCACCCTTCAATATATATAAATCCCAATTTTGGAATCTCTGGATCAAACGATCTGGCCTATAGAGTGCCTGTATTTTATTTAAAGGCCTATTGGCCTGCATTTTAAGTAAAGATAAGGACTACTCTTTTTCGGTCACAAGGTTGTTCGTCGGAGATAATCATTACATTCAATTTTATTTAAATATTTTAAATATAAGTTCATGCCGTTTATTTCCTCTAATTGTCAGGCATTAAGGCCTTATTATTTCAATACAAAGCATACAAATGTCTTACATGTGTACTTTGTACTGCTTATTTTCTTATCTTTCATTATGTTCATTTCAATCTTTCTGGTGGAGACCAGTTCCTTGACACCACAGCGCTATTAAAAGAGTAAATTTTCAGTTTATCTATTTCTTCTCGTGGTTTTGTAACCATTTTTCTATTTGTCTTCAGTTCTTCACTTATCCTGTTCATTTCTGTTTTTAACCTCACATATATTGAACAGAAATCTTCTTCTTTAACTTTCAACTGGGGGGAAAAATCAGATAATTAAATATATGATGAAACAATAAAAATTAGTTAAACTCCTGGGCAACAACGTATTTATTGTAGGAAATTAAGTAAAGAATAATTTTTAAAAACTGCCAAAATTCAGGAAAAATTTGCGCTACTATTAAAATGATATTTTTAGAAACATTATTAATTATTTACAAAAAAATTAAATTAACATTCTAATTCAAATTTTAAAGAAAACACTCTGAAGTGAATATGCTACTCCGAGACATACATATGCCACATTTGGTAGCTATAAATCAAGAAGTTTGGTTCATAGAGTGTCAATACATATATTCATCTTTTTTGTTAGTATTGATAAAGATTTCAAAATAAAACTGATGAGAGGAGTACATTCGTTTTTTCCAAAAATATATGTATGTCATTTTTGTTATCTCTTAGTCAAACCATCAGCCCAGTTGAGCATGATTACATAGAGGCAATCATTCAGCTTTATTATTAGGAAAGAAATTTACACCAAATTTAATGGGAGCTTTAATATGAGCACTCAAATGGATTAATAAAAGTTGAAAAAGATTAAAAATAAGATTTAAAGTGATGATTTCATAATTTTCTGCGAATTGGATCTCATTTCACACAAAAAAATTGATTTGCTGTAATAAAATAAAACGACAAATTTTATTAATTAATATGCTGTAGTTGTGAATCAAAATTTTATTGTACACTATATCTTACGGAATTGCACCTTTGAAACTATTTATTGTGAAAAAAATACAAAAACAAAAAACTTTTAAAAATCATGACACTCCACTTACCAATCAATACGGATAGAATCCCGTTATAATAATCTGGTAACAATATGAGATTCTCAAAAATTTACTGCCAAAGTCCTATTAGATTTTGTATTTCTTAAAATAAAGGTAATAATCAATTGCACAAACAAGTAAAACAAGACATTCAACCATATTTTTATAATATTCTCATGATACTAAACTTTATAAAAATTGCTCGTTATAAAATACTCTACATGCTTAAATATAAAAAATATATAACATTCTAGAAATTTATCACATTATAAAAATATATAACATTCTAGAAATTTATCACATTATAAAAATATATAACATTCTAGAAATTTATCTCTTTTTAACTTTGAAAAGGAAGATAACCTTATTTCAAAACATGCAAAAACATGAGTAATGATATATAAATTTACAACTTTTAGATTTAACTATTTTCATGCATGAAACTTTCGACATTCGTACTATTTTTTTTTCTTTTCACAATTACAACTAGGAATTTTCGGCTTTACTCACTGTTCAATCAATAGACTTGACCATTATATAGACAACAAGAGATCGATTAAAAATAAAATTCAGTTTTCTAATCAAATTTATAAAATAAGTCGTCAAGAAAAAAAGACTTTAAAACTTATCTCTTTAAACAATATTAACAATTTACATGCATTGAAAAAATATTTAAAGAATTACCTCTCCGCATTTAGGAATTAACGTTTTATTAATTTACATAGTATGATTATCACGTAAATGAAATGAACATGAGAATTAAAATTTTAAATATATATTATTATAAATTTAAACAATTTCTCCTGGGCATTTTTTTGTTAAATTTCTACCAGAACATTTCAAATAACGTTTAAAGATTTCAGTTAACATATCCGACAAAGTAAGTTATCCCTAGGAATGGCCGGATAAGATTCATCTACTATCCACTCATGAACACCAGCTGGTTCTGATCGTTTACAAGACTAAAAACGACTTTGAGGAAATTAAAAAATATGTGAAACATAAAAAAAGATAATTTACTAAATCGATTTATTATAGAGTGTAATTTCCAATCAAATACAATAAAATGGTGTGATTTTTTATAGATGTTTTCTCAAACTTGATTAGTTTTTATTACATTAGTAAATATTTTTAAAATCATTTCAAGTATATATAGTAGTGCACAATGTAGCTTCGAGACACTTGGATTATCTGATTATATCCAGCGATTCAACCATGAAAGCTACATTCCTTTTTGTTCTTTTGGTTGCCCTGATGGCCATGGGTAAGTTAAATATTTCGCTTAAGTACCATCTTTTTAAAAAAATATATACTTTAATCTAGTTAATCAAATCCTTTAAAAATCTTGGTAATAGCAATGTCTTAGTAAAGGTAATAGCTTGGTAAAGGAATGTCAAAAAATTATTAAAATACTACCATTCATTATAATATACCATGTGTATATTATAATGTAATATACCATGTGTATATTATAATGAAAAGTGCCAGTTTTTTAAATTTCAGGAAACCAAAAGCAAAATAAAACTCATAAAATTGCTTGATGAAAGTCTTTAAAATTGAAAAGAAAACTAGCGATGATTTATCCATAAGTTGTATTTAACACTTATGGATATAAATATATATCTTCTGAATATAAAATCTTCTTAAGAGCATATTTTCATTGATATTCTGAATAAATATATCAGAAACTTTTAATATAAATGACAATAGACTTTCTTGACAAAGCATTATATTTAGAACAAACATCCGCGTTTCGTTTATTTTTTATTTTTAAAGTCAATTCATAGATTTATTTCCAAAAAGATTTAATTGTTCTGCGATGAAATGGTTTTTCAAGTAGAAAATGATATACATTTTTATAAAAAAAAAATCGAAAACTGAAATCCCTTATGTTTGTTCAGCTTTCATCAGCGAGTATTTCAGACGTCCCCACCAGCTGCGCCATCCCAAAATTGGAAAGGTGCTGAGTCCTTAGCTTTTATAAACCTGTGCAGAAAGCGCAAAATAGAGCATCATTTTGAACATTAATACATTACAGAGAGGCATTCTATGAAACATATCTTAGTAATATGGATTTTTATAATACTGAATTAAGTTATTACTCAATGAGCTCTTAATAATTTTATTGTTTAAGGAAGTTTGTTATAAGCAGTTTTTTTAACTCTTAATAAACTAACTTATTTATTTAATGAACTTTTAATAAGTTTGTTGCTTCTGCAATTTAATTGGATGACAATAGTTGTTTAGAAATGAGTTTCTACCATTGACTGTTCGTGCATTATTTCAATTGTTTATAATGTGCTGTGATTGTGATATTAAATTCTGATACATATGAATAATTTAATTTTACTTTATGTTCATCATTGATTTAATAAGTTGAAGTAAAGAATGACTAATGAATATTAATTAAAATTAGGATTTTGTATATAATCAGAACTATCTCTTATGCTATATGTAAATAGATTTAACTTTAACAAAGAGTTTCTCCCTCCACATAAATAACTTCCGAAAATTATTTTAATTTCATTAATGTACATGTACATATTTTTAAGCTTTATGAAACTATTTTATGAGAAAAATCTAAATTAACTCCTTACCTTTATCACATATAGCGATGGCTGCAGTTCACCGTAAGTAAAACTGTTTATGTTTAAATTATAATAGGTTTCAGTAAATAAAAGCATTACTTATTTTCATTTTCAATCGAATAGAGTAACGTTGTAAAATGGATATATATATAATTTAAAATTCTCGTTTCTCATTTATGTTTTATCTTCTAACTATTTCTCTCTTGAAATGTTTCAAGATGTTGAATGAATTGGAACGTTTGAAAAGGAAAATAAAAAGAACAAATATTAAATAAAAGTCATTACAAGTAGATCACACAAGTCACAAGTAGATCACTATAAAAAATTTAATAAATTGATTTTAGAACTCAATATGTTTTATTGCTTAGAAATATATTTCATTGTTAAATCTCCTAATCGTAACATGCAGTATTTTGAATCATCATTATTATTATTAAAAAGATATAGAAGTTTTCAAATAATCAAATTAAATGGAAAGAGGGTCTTAAACAATATTTACAAGAAGATATTTGAAAAAACATCTACACCCTTTTAAGAAAGTGTTTAGTTAAAAAATTTTAAAAATTTAGCAATTAAAAAACATTTTGCAAGATCCAATAAAATTAAATATAGAAAGTAATATTCTAACAATTTCTCTATCATATTTTAATAAAATAGAACACTTTTCACTTCTTGTCATGCATAGTATTTGAATGTTTTCAATGGTATTGAAATGACATTTATACTTTTTTAGATTACAAAAGTAAGTATGTCGTTTTGAATCATTTAAAAAACTAGCGTACAAAAACGCCTTATCAGTGAATTTCATAGAAATATTCATAGCTGGTGTAATATGTATCAAACAATGGCCTTATATATTTCCTAAAATAAATTTTCTAGCTTTAAAATAAAATAGTCTTTAGATCATTTCAAAATTCCGTTGGAATTTAAAAAAAAAAAAAAACATCTATTTATTCTTGAATATCAATCACTCTTTATTAATCTGTATTTCATGATAGAATAATTGTATCCATAAGCATGACAGCCCAACCAAAAAGATATTTAATACGTAAGAATCAATTGATTAAATCTCCTTACATACTTTCTCTTTATACCGTCATAACATTGCAAATGAAATTATTAAAATTAAAATCATGTATAAAAAAAATATTTATCTGGTCATAACTTTCCATCCCAGGGTTTTTAAATTAATGTTCACTTTCATATTCTTAAAAAGAATTAATTTTTATGAAAAGTCTTTTTTTAGTACTTGCAGCAGAGTTTGCAGTTCTAAAAAGAAATGATATATATATATATATATAAAAAGAACTTAGATAAAATATCTAAAAGATATTTTATCTAATTATTAATTAGATAAAATATTATCTATTACTATCTATTAGATAAAGAACTTTATAGATAAAATATCTATAAAAAGAAACTTAGGAAATTCCTTTGTGCTATTCGTTTTGTTATGATATTTGTACAAGATATAATAGCCATTTTCTGATGGAATCATTTACAAATCTTTGAGTTATTGTTTTTAATTTGAAATTCCGTATTTTGTCATAATGTTAAAGGAAAGAATTTTCTATGAGTATGAATGAACTTTAAACATCTTATTAATCAAGTATATTAATAAGTTCGTTTTAACTTGCAGTTCCTAGCAGTAAGTAGAATGTCCTTTTCTTTTGTACTTGCTTTATTTTTAGGACGAATTCAAATCGCTGCTTTAATTTTAATCAATTGTTCAAACGCAACTTCTTGTAATATAATAGGGAATAATTGTAGTAAATAATTAATCACCTAATTGTAGTAAATAATTAATCAACTAATTGTAGTAAATAATTAATCAACTAATTGTAGTAAATAATTAACTAACTAATTGTAGTAAATAATTAATCAACTAATTGTAGTAAATAATTAATCATACAGATGAGAATCCTATTTTGTATAGCTTGAAGGAACTTCAAAATTATTTAGATGTGCACATTTATATTCAATATTAATATATTTCTAAAACACTAAAAGGAAAGTTTTTTTATACTTTGTAAGTCTTAGTCTTTGCTTTAAAGTATTTCAATATACATATGAAATACGACTAAAGTGCATAAGTGTGATATTTTAGATAGGAAAATATAAAACCAGGATTGTAACAAGACGACTTCTTTTATAACTGTCGCATCTCTATACACAGATATTTGAACCAAGAACACATATTTTCAATTAACTAAAACTTGCCCTTCTGAAATATCTTTCTATTTGAAAATAATGTGGCATGAATATCAGGAATGATTTTTCATCGTTATAAAAAAATAAATGACATTTTTTTTAATTAAGACTGCACCGGTGATTTTAAAAAAATTATAATATTTAAATCTGCTAATAAATAGGATGTATAAAAATGTAATTTCCTTGAACGAACATTACAGATTTTTACAATTGTATTTATTTTTTTTAATTTTAGTTTAAATTAAATCACGACATTAGATAGCCAATTTTTTGTTCCGTTCATTTTGGTCCGTGAAAAATTTATTTAAGGCATTGTCTTTTAGCATGCGTTAAATATATGTAGTTAAAATTTCATCACAAGTGTCCTTGCATTTTTCCTAAGTCAGCTAATAAGAAAAATAATTTAGAATCTGAAAGAAAAATCATTTAGAAAATCTGAAATTAATTGAAAATCTGTCATTGCCTTTTTAGGTCATCATCATGACGAGCACCATGGTGGTGGAAGTGGAAGTAAGTAACATATCTGCGTTTCCTCATGAAATTGAGATATATGCCTAACATACAAAATTATTATCTATATTACCTGTCATATGAATGTAAATTTAAATATTATGAGAAGCAAATCATCTCACAGATTTTTCCATTCAAAATCATACTTCATTCATTCTTATAGTAACAGTATGATTAGCTTTATTTATACTTTATAATCAAAATCTTATTTCAATAAAGTGTATAATAAGTTTAACTTTATTTTACACCTAAATTTAAAATAATTATAAAACATAGCATCCGAAGTAAACTACTGTCGTACTGTCGCTATCAGCACATAGAATACGGAGAATCTAAATCTTCTGTTTGTGGAATATCTTTATATTGTTACTTTTTATTCGATCGAAGTCAGAAGAAAATACTATCCAAACTAGCACGCCTAGTAAGTAAATAATTAGCAATAGCTCATTGCAATGATATTATCAAATTACAGTTTCACTCAATGACTGACTAATCCTGGGGATCTGTTTATTTTTTTAGCCTCAAATTTTTTATAGAACTATTTTGGAAATTAATGAAATCCATGTGTTTTTAAATAATTCAGAAATTGCATGCCATCAATTAGCAACAAATATATTGCCTATCTTTTCTTCCAAAAAATGTTTACACTTTAGAACATCTTTTTGAATTATACCACTTCATTTAAAAACAAACAATATCTTGTTCTCAAAATTGTATTTGGGCAAGATAATGATGTCTTTGGAACTATGAAAAAACTAATCCTGTTTAAAATAGTTTGTTTTTAACAACATTCCTTAAATCCTTTCGTGCAAAATTGGCTTTTTAAATAATTTTTGCTACAAATGTTAAGGATTTTATAGGATGAACATCCTTTTTTCACGCAACGCGATATTTCTAATCTTTTTCTACAGGCATGTAGTTGAACACCTTATTGTTAATTCTTACAAAAGATCATAAAATAACGTTTCCTCTGTTGATCGACATCCTCTGACATCCAAAATTTCTTTTTTATAATATTTATTATTACTATTAATGATTAGATTGATGATGGAAACTGTTATTAAAATATATTGCATAGTTTGCATAGTTTTGGAATTTTTTTGTATCCCTGATTATTGCAGTCTAATTGTAGAAACACTTTCTAAAATTTTCCCTTATTACACAAAATATTAAATTTTTTTCAGAAGGTATCAATTTTGCAATTGCTTATTATATGCAAAAATTTTGAGCAAAGCAAATACTACGATATTATTTTCATTGATTCATTTCTTGCTTTGAAACAATTAAAATTATTGTTGTAACTGCCTTTCAATGACTCCTCAATGCAAAAATGTACCATTTATTTCTCAAATTAAAAAAAAAAAATATCAGAAAAAAAATCGTTTTGGAAAGAAGGTTAAAATTCAGGCTCGATGACTTGGTGGATAATGCTTTTTAAATAACATAATATAAATTACTATATTAATTATTACTATTCGACACACTAGAAACAGATAAGTTTAACGCAGAACAGGGACTCAACGTCAATAACTATTATTTTAATTATTGTAACAATTTTTTTTTAAATCTGATTTAGCTTTGTTATTATTTTTATTTATTTTAGCCTTCAATAAATCTTGATCGGTTTTAAAAGAATATATTTAAGGTATTAATCAAACATGCCTCCATGGATCCCAGAATCAGTTTTGTGTACATTAGTTACTTTTTCTAACGATGGCAATAAAAATATTACCTCATAATTGATTTGTAATCGTTTTCTTTCCATATCGTATCTTTTATCATAATTACAAGACTTCTGTGGTAGCATTTCTGTCAGTTGCAAAATGAAATAGAGGATAAAAAGAAATCATGCAGTTTGGTACCGACGGAACCTGTAATCAACGAATTAAATCAAAAATCAATCAGATGGCTTTACCAATCAAGATATATTTATTGACCAAACTGAAAAGTGGCAGAAAGAATAGTTTACGTGTATTACTCCTGGGGAAGAAAATCATTCTATTCGTTGCTTCAATAAAGGCAACGCGACGGTACAAGAAAATGGCCGGAAACTTTGAGGAAAAAGCAAGACAACGGGCAATGTCTGGAAAGGAAATTTGAGATTGAAGAGGTAAGGGACGCTCGAGGATAGAACCTGGGACCTTTTGGTTAGCAGTCCAGTAACTATCCGATTATGCCAAAACAGCTGTTCGGGTAGAAGCGCTGTTACTGGCTTATATGCAATTCACCACAAGATCATGTGAGCTGGGACATTAAGCCCTTTATGGGAAGAAGTTAAAGAGCAAGAGAGACTTTGAAGAAGGGAAACATATGATTCTAGATAGTTAGCAAGAAGCTGTTCTAGAACAAATGTAGAAGATGGTTACTAATTATTGTGAAATAAGATATATTCAATGATTACAAAATAAGTATAAGCAAGTGTTATAAATGATTTTGAAATAAGGTATTTGTATAGAAAACATATTTTCATAAAACTCTGCGAAATGATATCTAATATTTTAATTTCATAGTTAACTTAGAAAACACAATAAAATTTTTAATTTCAATTTTATAATTTCATTAGGAAATATAAAATCCTTTTAATAAACTAAATTTATAAGCACCAAAAGACTTTTGCTTCACTCACATTTATAATCCTTTTCATTTCTTAGGTATCTTCGACAAAGCTGCCAGCTTTGCTAACGGCATCTTGTAATGAATTCTCTGTGAAGGATTCTGCATTTAAATGGTTAGGTGAAGAAAATATCTCTTTGAAATAAAATTTTTTTCTCCATGCAATCTTTTGTTCTTTTATGTTTGAGTTTGCAAATGAGTTGAGTATTTGCAAGCAGATACATTCGAATTTGATCTAGATTTAATGATTTGTCACTTATTCTTTCAATACATCACAAAAACTGATAGAGAGTTTTAGTCGGAAAGTCTTTGGTTCAAATTCTTCAAATAAATTTTAATCACACGAAATTATAATTCTTCAATATATTTAATTTTTTGCTTGTCTCAAAGTACCCGGAGAAATGTCTTTTCTTCTATGTATCAGTTATACGAAATGGTAGATGAACAAAGTTATAAATCACTGTTCGTAAAACCACATTTCAGGTATATGCCATTCTTATTTAAAATTAACACTTATTGTACTTAAATAAATTTGCTCAATGGAAAAACTATAATACCTTATAAACTATTTCTTTACTGATTTTGTTTTCAGATATAAGTAAAAACTCAGAATCAAGAGAAAGTATATAACTGAGAGTATTATAAATGAGAAGAATATTTCTGATGAATCTCTAATAAAATTAACTCTAGGATACTTAAATAAATTTGTTCTTCTGAGAAAAAAATCAGGATTTAATAATTATTTATTTCCAAGTGTATTTCTTCATTGCTAGATGAAAACCAAGGTGTGTTTTTTTTAATTTATTTATTTTTCTTGAATGCTTTATCTTTATTTCTGTCAGAAAAAGAATAAATTTTCCATTTTAATGAAAAATTAATACATATTTTAAAAAATTAGGGCTACAAAGCCCCCGCATATATTGAAGCTGATAAACAATACAAGCGTTTTCACCGACATTTTACAATCTGTGATTTTCATTTTTCTTTCAAATCTTACATTCAATGAAAAACAAGATTCTATAATTTCATGAAGTTTTTAAATGGTTCGTCTTGCCGAAATTTATAATTTCTTAGTTAAAACATTTGTTACTGCAATTGTTAAAACTTACTGTTATGCTTCTTTACTTTTACTTTTTAATTGTTTGTTTAACTTTCTTTCTTTTTGCTCGTGTTATCTCAGCTGTACATTTAGACTAATTAGTTACGTTCTCTTTTTGGCTAAACTCTTTTATTATTTAATCCTTCACTTTAATCCTTCACTATCAATCCTTCACTTTTCTGCTCAATGAGAAAAAAAATGAAAGAAATTAGGAGAGATTTCGCTTTTTTTAAAAAGTGGATGTGGATTCATTCTGCTGAACACTATTGTATTCTCAATAAAATTGCATCGTTCTTTGCCCGTACTGAGTTCAGCTGTCATAAATTGATTAACATTATATGAATTGCTTCAAAAAGCTGTTCTAAAAAGGAAATATACAGTGGTAAGGTCACCACAAGTAGAAGGTATCATAGTGACAAAAAGTTACTGCGTTTATATCAGTTTTTGAAGTGAAATATCATAAAGAGCTGAAAAATAATGCCATGCTCCATGTGCCATTTACACTTGCTATGTCGATAATGACGAAATTAGATATCATTAAAAAGTATTTATTTATTTTTATTTTATTTTAATTTATTTTATTTGTTTATTTTTTTTATTTTTTTTTATTTTTTACATTTTAATATAACTAAAGATTTTTCTTAACATTTTTTTTCTACCATAAATCCTTTTTCTTATTTTCGGAAATTATCACCTAAAAACAGCAAAAATTTCATTTAATTCTTAATCAATTAAAATTCAAAAAAGTTTGCTACTAGAGGCACATTTGTATCCTTATGTCACAAGTTTGAGCGTAGTTTTAAGTTAATAGAACAGCCCTGTAGGGCGCCAATACACACTTGCTTTTTCATTTTTATTATTAGAAGAGAAAACCTTGCCGAGAATTGCTTTGTAAATTGCAACGCTTAATTTGCAGACTCGAAAATTTCATGTTTCATATCAATGTAAGATTAAAGAATAATGAATATTATCTTGAAATATTATCTTATCTTATCTTAATGAATATTATCTTATCTATTTTTCGCTCATTTCAATAACAAACAAATATCTGGTGAACAATTTTTTTACAATATATCAAGTAATTATCCGCATTAATAAGTTTTCTGCATCAAAAAATAATTCTGAAAACGCCATACTTGCTTCCTTTTTATAGTAAATTATTTGAATATGAACTCATGCAATTTTTCAAATTATTGGAGAGGGAAAAAAATTAATAATTTTAGTTCAGGGAAACAGTATACTGATAATTAGGGATTGCAATACCGGACCAAAATTTCAATACCGGTATTCGGTATTTTTTAGATCTTAATACCGGGATACCGGTTTTAATACCGGTATTAGAAATGTTAGAAAAAGAAAGAAAACACGGTGTTTCTTTGTTTTTTTATTTGCAAGTTTTAAGAGAGTGTAAATATTACAAAAAATAATATGTAACTTATAAATTATAACAGTATATAAAGAATCACAAAAAAGTAAAGAAACAACTTATTTATTTAAATCACAAAAAAAAAAGAATGTAAATATCACTATTCAGTCTGTGGTACTATAACAAATTTTTGAAATGTGATCTTAAAAAACATAATGCATCGATTGTACTGTCATTAAGCCAGAAAAGTTATTTTATGTAAAAAATTATCAGTTGTCGAAAACGCTCTTTCGGCATCTACGCTAGTTGGTGGTACTGTTAGCAATGCGCTATATACTTTTTCCAAATATTTACCTCTAAATCCCTCATCTTCAAATAAATCGATTTCTCGTCGGATGATTTTGGATATAGCTGATTTCTGTATTGTATTTTGGTTCGTTGAATTTTTTTTTACTAATCGCTAATTGTAATTTTTGTTCAAGAGACAATTCCTTTTCACTATCGGCATTAGTGTCATCATAATCTTCGATAACTGTATGTAAATACCATAAGATATTTTCTATTTCGATATACCTTTCTTCTGTGCAATTTTTCAATGTAATATATAATTCTTCATATAGTGATGTGTGCTGTTCTTTCATGACGGCAACATGAAATTTATTGTTGCATTAGCTGTTAATAAATTAAAATCTCTCCGACATAATGCCTCTATAGTCAGTTTTATTGGAAGTAGAGATGATAATTCTGAATATTAAGTCAAATTCACTATCTGAAAAATTAATTTACAGGTTTAAGTCGATTATTGCCTTTTGGATTGGATTTCTAAATTTCAAAAATCGTTCCATCATTAGGAGTAAACTGTTCCAACATGTTTTAGAATCTAATATTAACATATATTCTGTTTTATTTTCAGTTAGTATATATTTTAGTAATATATCCTTTTTATAGGGGAACGTTTAAATATTTTAACAATTTTTCGAACTTTATAAATTATAGGAAGCAATTCTTGATAGGTTAATATTTCATCCTCATTAGCAATATCTTCTTCAACAATTACATTGTCATTATCTTCATTGTCAATATCACTCTCACTCTTACTCTTTTCAAAGTTGGAATCCGAAATTTCTATATTCACAGTATTTGGATTCTTCTGTTCTTTATTTTTTTGGTATAATACATCTATTACTCTTAATTAAATTCCATGTGCATAGCACAACTGCTGATTTGCACCAATCAACTTTCCAACTTTTTTCATAATTGTTGCTCCATCAGTCGTTACGGATACAATATTTTCTTTCACGGATAATCCATGTTTCGCTAATTTAGATTTAAGCAATTAATTAAGCCGTTAATTAGCTAATTAATTTCGCCCGTTATGGAGACATAAAAACAAAAACGCATACTATTTTGCTATGTTCGCGATACCTGAACATATAGTGGAGACAATTTTAAAAATTCCTAGTAAATACCGAAAAACCGGTATTAAACTTTTGAATACCGGTATTACAAAATTGTACAAATGGCTCAAAATACCGGTATTCGGTATCCCGGTATACCGGTATTGCAATCCCTACTGATAATATAAAATAATCATCCGACATTAATAAATAAATTCTTAATAACAGGCAAATTTTCAGTAAATAATCATGAAACATTGGATATTGCATTGATACTAAGAAACAACTATAGTTTTTAAATAGTAAGACAGCATGGTTGTCTCGAATCTGCATGATTTATTTGTTTCATTTACTGCTTTTAAATTAATAATTTGCAAATATTTTATTAAAATATTATTTATTCTTATGCATAAAACTACCACTCATTTATTTGATATTTTAATAATAGAAAAAATATTTTTCAAGCAAAAAAATAAATCTAAATGCAATTTTAATTATAAGAAATAATGCATGTTTAATAACATTACAAAAAATTGATTTTCTTTTGTTTCTTTTATTAACTCATTTGACATTAATAAATTTTAACAATATTTTAAAATCATATAATTATCATGAAAACAAATTTTAACAATATTTTAAAATCATATAATTATCATGAAAACACTGGAACCAAATAAATAATAATTTGACATTTTGCCCAATGAATAAATGACGATGGTGTATCCGCATGTCCATAAGAGAAGGATTCCTTAAGATATTTATTGGAAAACAAATTTCATATTTATATTTCCGCATTCAGTTCATTCCTTTGTATTCAATATATTAGTAGCTTCCGTTATAAGTGTGTTTCGAATCGGTTCTGTGAGGTTATAACAATTTTAATACAATGATTTTAAAATTTCGTTAACTTTTTAATAATAATAGTGAGTGTAGTTTTTATTTATCATCAATAAAATGGTTATTATAAATTATTTAACTTTTTAAAAATTAATTTTTCATCAATAAAATGGTTATTATAAATTATTTAACTTTTTAAAAATTAGTTTTTATCTATGATTCATTTTGTAAATATGGTGTAAATAATGTATATCTTTCAAAAATTCTAGTTATATTTTTACGAAACTCTTAATTTACAATGATATATGGTTCATTTTTATATTTATTTTAAATGCAGAAGAAGGAAAATATTTTCATGTTCATAATTCAGTTCGAAAATATAATATATTTTAATGTTTATATTGAAGAAGTTTAATTTGAAAAAGCAATATAATTTAATGAAAAAGTATAAAAAGTTATGTAAATGAAATGGTTCTATTTGCACTTATACACATTTTTAAAAAATATATATATTCAGGAATTTTTGATGCATTGCAGATGATTTTGTGATCGGAATCCTGGGATGAATATGATGTATGTGATTTTATATTTAACCACTAAATGTATGAAACCATTTCATTTTTGAAATAAAATTTGTTTCTGTATTTATTCTTTTATGTGCTTTTTAATTAGCATATAATTGCATATTAATTTTGTTTAAAAAATTTTCTCTCATATGCAAAGAAAAAAATGTAACGCACTTTTAAATTTATTGTAGATAGTAAGTCTCAAGCATTCTTCTGTTTTTAAAAAAATGCTTTTTCCATGACAATTAAAAACAGGAAACTTCCATCCTTCAAAAAATGTTATAATATCAGATATCTAAGAATGCCCTGTAACAGACTTATTTTCCAATCTTAAGCCTTTATTATCACTGCTTTAATTTTCCTTTCTTTATTAATACATGTTATATCATTTTCTTTATTTATTTTACTTTTACTTTCTCCCATTTTATATATCAGAAGTTAATTCTATTTTAATATATCTAAGACGAAGTCTTCCGCACTAAGGAAGAGAAAATAGAAAATGGTTTAGAGTTTCTTATAATGAAATATAAGTATACGAAATTAAGCTATTACTAAGTAAACTTCCAGAAACTTTTGAAAACCTACATAAAAATTAAAATTTTTCTTGTTTTTAAGTAGTGAGATATTGAAAGTGTATACTTTCTTCTCTAGGAAATAATTTCTCTTTTTTTTTCAAGTAAATTTATATGAATTGGAAACACAATTTTTTAATGAATTATGTTTTATGTTATGAATTTAATGTTTTATAAGGTTCATAATTATTTTTAAGAAATAATGCAGCTTCTTAGTCGGCCTTTAGTATGAGAAAAATTGAAATAATAAAAAAAGAACTTATTCAAATGTTTCCTCAAAAATTCTTTTGCTTAAAAATTTCTTTAAATCTCATAAGCAAAGTATATCAAGGTAAGCAATGCAATTTCTAAACTGCTATAGATTACCTTGTTTGACAAGTACTTCGAGTTGAAATAATACTTTAACAGGCATCAAGATCACATTTCATATTGTTTGACTTTAAAAATTTACATATGTAAAATTTTAAAAATTAAATTTTTTCTAGAGATTTTAGGTTTTAAAATTCCTACTTAGAAATGTAAAACGTTAGTAATTTACTGAATTGCTGAAATTACCAAATTCCAAATACTCTGTCATGATTAAAAGACTGAATCGATAGAAAAATTTTATAGTTCCTTTGTCATTACATAAATAATATTATTACAAAAAGACTTTTCATAATTATTCAATTTCATTACACTTCCCAAAATTATTATGAAGAACTCAATGACTAACTTAAAAAATTAGATGAGTTACTGATTACTGATTAAATGATTAAATAAATGGGTGACTGATGTTTAACAAATTAAATAAAAAACTGGTACAGTATTATAAAAAATAATTTGCATTTAATACAATTTTCAAAGATTTTGTTTAATTAAAGACGTCAACTTTAGAATCAAAAAGACTGAAAAATAAGATTACAAGATGTTTTTATCATATGCGAGGAAATAAAGAAGGATAGAGAGTATACTTGGAGTCATACAATGAATGCAAGCGTGAATTTAAGAATCAAAAAATGTTTTTTTTCCAATGATAATTTGAAAAACTCTTTTTTTCTTTAAATAAACAAATTGCAATTTTTTTTTATTATCTTAAAATATTAATTTCATCATTTTAAAACTCAATAAATGTAAAATCGTTCTAATAATTCATTATTTTATTAAAATAATTCTATATCTTCTGGCATGTAAAGATTTTTTTGGCATTTCAAAAAAAAGAAACCTTTCTATGTTTAGTTTCGCTATTTATTTGCCAGTAGCGAATTTCCTGCTTCACTGCTGTAAATTGCAATTTTTTCAGTTATAGTTTTATCAAAAGTTATATAAACACAGAGAAAAGTATAGAAAAATGGATTTCAGTAATTAAATTTAACAAAGACAGTAATGAAATAAATTTAGAATTTTATGATTTATATACTATTTGTAGAATAATTTTCTATTATTCACTTATTTAATTATTTCTAGTCATTTCAATCACATAAAAGCACAAAAGGCTACATTCCGGAATTTTTGTCCGTCTTTTTGAAACACTCTTTTATTTCGTATTGTAATGGTAGAAAAATGACAACAAAATAAAGCGATAAAACATCAAACTAAATGAAACCATCTAAATGAGTTAAGTTGAATTGATAAAATTATTTTTAAAATAAAAATAATCTTCCGAACACGTAACTATAGCTTATTATAATAATTACTTTAACAATAACATGCTCAATTTTTGACACTCGTTTTTGAGTATAGAAAATTATAATCTACTCTATAACAAATTTGATATCCATATTTATGTTTCAAATAAAGTGATAGCAATAAAAGAATCTATCATGCATCAACCAGATAGTTTATGATTTTCTTGTTTTAAAACACAATTAGTTTTGAAATCTGAAATTCAAAAAAAAAATCCTTATGGGTGTCTACAAACCAATTTTAATATATACTCAAACAAATAGATGCATTACATAAACATGTCATTCATTTTCTTTCAAATATTTCAAATTCCATTCTTTTCAATTTATTGTTCTTTCACTTATTTTTGGGCTGACAAAGGATGCTTAAGAATTCATGATAGCCTGAAAATCTGGTCTCTGGGTTCCCCACACAAACAACCCTCCCCTGTAAACCCAAGTGAACGGTAGCACATCAAGTTGTTCCGTCTTAAAGAATCTGCTCTTCTTTGCATTCCGCAACAAAATAAAGAACTTCGGGAAGGATACTGCACCGGTTTCACTTATATTCCCAAAATAGTGAACAGTACATGAAAGCGAATAGGGAAAATTCTTAAAACATATTAAAAAACACAGAGTTATAAAACAAAGATAAATATATCATGAATGCTGATATAAAAATCAGAAAAATACCACAAAATAAAATCTAAATTACCAACTAAAACAAAATTTAATATGAATTGCAAATACATTTTTAATAAGAAATCAATTATAAAATTCGATAATAATAACCTAATAAGAGTATATAAAAAAAGCAAAATTAAAGTTTACTCAAGAGGAGAGAAAGATATATTAAACAATCAGAACACTCAAAATTAAATATCTGTGAAGATTATTCTTAGAAAAGTTTTGAAACTTAAGGCATAAAAATGAAGGTTCCAATGGAACCTTCAAATCCAACTTCAATGTTTCTTTTCCATATTTTCATATCTCGTATTTCAAACGATGATCTTTAGCAGCTCTCTTGCCTATTATGTAGAAGGAGATCCGAAGACTCACTTCTGGTAGGTTTGAAGATTAGTATGTCTAGTAAGAATATTATTGTTGAAAAGTTCACCATTTAATCTCTTTGAGTTAGCTACACTCATGTCCATAAATTAAGGATAATTCAGAGTAACGCGAAAATAGAACTCTAAAATATATATATCACCTGCAAAATAACTATACACAAGTTCAAAAATCATATACAAATTGCAGGAAGCCACCAGATGACACCGATAGTACGTCAAAATAATGAGATCGTAAGAGAATGATGTATAAGGAATACAGGCAAAGAAGTAAAATTGTTCGCAAGCGCCTTATAAGACTTTCAGTGCAATAACAGCATAGGTGTGACACAAAGGACGCATTTGGATTATTTTATTCTTGGTAGAATTATCGGCCGTTTGGAATGTTGGCTTACCCAGCTGGAAGTATCCAAGGAACTTGGAATCGCCTAGAGTGTCATCTCCAGGCTTCGGCAACGATTCCAAAATGATGGTAATGTGGGTAGACGTTACAGCACAGGTTGCCCCCGAGTAACAACGCCGAATGAGGATCGGTATTTGGCAGTTACACCCAAAAGAAACAGACGGAGCCCAGCATCAAACCTGTCTCATCAGCTCTCTTCAGTCACTGGTACGACAGTTTCAAGGCAGACCGTGTACAGGCGCTTAGGGCAGATTGATCTATATGCTATAGGCCTGTCAGATGTGTTCCACTTACTGCACCTCATTGTTGCCTGCAGATAGCCTGGAGTAGAGAGCATGCAATGTGAACACAGCAACAATGGGCTTGTCTGATGTTTTCCAAAGAGTCCAGGTTTAGCTTGCTGTCTGATTATCCCCGGACATTCAGATGGAGAACGCCAGGCAGACGTTACAACCAAGATAACATCATTGACACCGTTACGGTGGTGCAGGATTGCTCGTTTGGAAGGAATATTCTGGGGAGAAATATTCTGGGTTCCAGAACTGACATGCATGTTCAAATTGGAACCATGGCAGGCCAAATCTATCGAGGCGTCATTCCGGAACAACATATACGTTTGTTTCTGGGCGCCATGGGCGCGGATTTCATGTTTATGGATGACAACACCCGTCCTCACCGTGCAAACATCATAAACGAATGCCTTGGAGGAGGATCTCTCCCGTATGGACTGGCCAGCATTCTCATCGGACTTGAATTCAGTACAGCATGTGTGGGACTACTTGACCGATGATTTGCAGCCCGTCAACCACCTCCTACATGTCTACCGGAACTTCGGAGAACATAGCTTGATGAGTGGTGTAATATTCCTCAAGATCAGATCGATAATTTGATACTCGACATGCCTATGCGTTATACGGACTGCATTGCATCGTCTGGGAAACATGCTATGTATTAACCATCATACCAACCAAGTAATACTTTTTTTTGTAAATACGTTTTTTTTTATTTGCTCCAGGTAGCAAAAATCGGAATTTTTAATAACGATATCAAACATTTTATATAGCATTTTTTTTTTTTTTTTTTTTTGCTCTTTGCCTTTTGTTTAATTAATAGGCTTTACAAATAAATCACATTTGTTTTGCTTTTGACTCTTTATTTTTCTGAACTTGCATTATCCTTAATTTATGGACATGACTGTATATCAAAAATTTCCAGATTAACTCGAATTGCTATAGAGTTAATTCTATCTTAATAAATTACCATGGCTTTTTTCTTTATTTTTTTTAAATTTGAGTATTCATTCGAAAAATTTTCATTCCACTTGTAATTTGCAAATTCATCGTTTCTTTCATTCTTTATCTGTTTCTATGAGCTTTTACCCAAGGTAATTTAAGTCCTTTTTCATATTTAATTATCGTTTTTAACATCGTTTAAAATCTTTTTTCATTCAGCGTTTTTATTTCTATTAGAAGCTGATTTTAAAATTGAAGTGATTGAACAGTTGTTCCATTTTTTGTTCGTTTATATATTTTACAACAAATTTTATGGTCAGAGCTTCAGCCATAAGAACCAAATATCTATCTGCCCATAAACATTGTTGTAAAATGTATTTCAATCTTCATTTTCAGTCCTATTAGCGAAATATACAATGATGACTTAAGATGATAGCAAAAATTACAATCATTGTTACTATTTTAATGGCATGATACAGACAATGATTTCTCTTTTCCTGAAGATGAGATTGTTTTATAACTTGTTTGTTTTGTTGTGTGATTGTTTATGTTGTTATTTTTCACAAATCGTGTATATTCGTTCAGGAATTTCTTCAAACAACTCACACATCTTGTATTTATTGATATCACTGTCTAATGCACTCGAAATGCTAATTTTCACTTCCAATTCAGAAGGGGTTTTGACTTCTATGCTGAAAAAATATTTAAAATCCAGGTTTAAAACCAATAGCAAATAATTTCTGATTAGCAATAATGACGGTAAAATAGAATTAGAGATGTAATGGTACATACATTCTTCTTTTTATATATACATGTTTATGTGTACTTTACTTATATTTTTCAATTAAGAAATAGTTTTAATTCTTCTCCTTTATTTTGTAATATTTCTCAATGCTTTTTTCCATGAGCTTCAAAAAAGTTTTTTGGTTATTGCATTGAATAAATAGAAAAAGTTTTGATCAGCACAGATTTTATAATTAAATCATATTTAAAAATGGTATCAAGAAAAGGAGAGATCATTTGGTTATTAGTGATACAATTAAATATTTTTATATGTGTTATCTATAGAAAAACCATATTTTATACTTTATTTTATTGGTTTATATGTTAAAATGTACGTGTATTACTAACTAGAAGCAAGGCCTATGTGTATATCTGAATTTAAAACAAGGAATTTTTTCTAACTTTATGATAAGATAAGTGTTGCTTGACTTTAATTTTGTGAGTCCTTTTTTTTATTTTAGCATTGTATTTTGCAATTAATTCATGAACATCTGGGTTCCAATGTATAGTCTATGACAGAACATTCTAGAGAAATGAAAGCAGAGTAAGTGCGTTTTACACAACATCCTTCAAAGAAGAAATTTTTGTAGATACTTTGATAATTGTAGGATATAATGACCCACACGGCAGTAAGAATCAGTATTACGATTCCATGGATAGAATATTTATGTAACCTTTTGATCGTAATATCGATTTCTAAGAATGCTAAAATACATATTAAGCTAAAGTCCCAGTTTATTAATCCCATACTGGAGTTTACTTGGGACTGTATACCAGTTTATACAGTGCAATATAATATTTTATACAATTATAATATTTTAAGATAAATTAGAAAATATAACTGTAAGAATTTTTTTACGCCATTTAAAATTTCAAATAAATTGTAAATTCTTCGAAGTCGGTTTAGTTGTGGAGTTAATTTATTCTGATTTCAGCATTTTTGCACGATTATATTCAATTAAATCTATGATAACTTGGACTCATATGAACCATTTTAATATTTTCATTGGGTGTGAGATTGATTGGCAGGTCATTAGATGCAAAGAATAAAAATAAGTGCAATATTTTCTTTCAATATTTGTGGCAACAAGCAAGTTATTAAATACAGATATTTAATTTTATTCAGTTCGAATGGCAATGTATTTTTTCAAAACATCACAATAACGCGGTATAATCTCAAATAATATTTAGTGATACACGACAATAAATAATCATATTAAGAATAAAATTATAAATTGCATTCCTACTGATTTTGCGAAATAATCATTGATAGGGATACTATAACTTATTGCAAATTTATAAAGTATTCTAAAAGAACAAAACATTCATTTTTCATTTCATTCATTATCATATACCATAAATAACTGTTACAAGGCAAAAAAAAGAAAACTCTTATTTTTCATTGGATTTCCATAATAATAAATTCAATGTAACAGATTTACGTACACATTTTCAGTGGACAAAAGTGTTTTCTCATGTCTCTATAGTTCGAAATATTAATTTATAAAATTACTTAATTCATCTTAAATCATGCATTTTCCTAGTTGTTTTTTCAAAATAAATTAAAATGCTTTTCAAAGGCATTCTCATCCTCATGCTTGATTTTTTTTATGTAATATGTTTTTTGCTGATAATCTCACGTCTTGCATCATATAACAGTGTTTAATTATCATGGCTTTTATAAAAGCATTATTAGTAGATTTTCCTAAATTATTTCTAACTTGTTTAAAAAAATTCTCATTATAATTATGTGTTAAAGACGTGAAATAATTTATACACTTAAATGTTGAAATGTAACAGACACTTTCATATATGATTTGCTGCAATTATTCCTGAATAAAATTCAATATATAAATAGTTCAATAAGTAAAATTTTAATTCAACATTACCTAGTTAACTGTTGTGACCTGTACACCACCAACAGTCGCACATACAAGCATTCATCTTTATTATTAGTAGAAATGAATATGTGCGTGTTAGCATTCTACAGGCCAGAACGTTTAGCTTGAACAACGAATTTTGGCATGTGTACTTCGGAAAATGTTTTTGTACAAATGAAATAGAATTTAATTTAATTAAAAACTGAACGAAATTTTGGTGTTTTTCTGGAATAACTTCTGAAAATATTGCAGCAATAAAATGATTTTTACATATTCTTAAAATTCAAAACATTATGTTTTTGATGACCCTAATTTTTAGCTGCATACTTCAAATTAATATTTAAAAAATATTTAAGGCACATTTTGCAATAATATTTTTTTTAAGTGACAATCAAACCATTTACTTATTACTATTTCTTCTTTCTGGATTTTTAAAATTATTCCTGATTAAGATGAGAATAATATTTAATTTAAATGTCTATGTTGAATAAATTTTTGCTAAAGTGTACTCTTACTACACTTCTTTGAAATCGTTGTTACACTTTCAACTATAATCCAACTACACAAGTTAGCAATTACAAAATTTTTAGAAGCAAATTCGTTTTTAACAAATGCTTCTCTCCTTATCATAAGTGCATGTATAAAAGTATATTATCACTCTATCACTTGAAAACTTCTTTCTTATTGTAATAGATAGGATTTTATGTTGAATGAAAGACATTTTTACTGAATAATTCTTTAAGATAACGTATAAATTATTTTTAAAAAATACTCTGTAGTACAAACAGAACTTCAATGCTGAATGATTCTTTTTTTTTCTCATTTTTTAAAACATATCCAAGAAAAAGTAAATTCATATCTTCAAAAAGGGTACTCTATTGATATTTTTAGAAAATGTTTCAATAAAATGTTTTTGTATTAACTGAAATTTAATCTCATTTTTGTAAACTAATATTCAAATTTTAGAGGAAATGACAGGAAATTAGAGATATTCTAAAATTCTATCTGTTAAATGATAACAAAAACTATTTCATTAAATATATTTTAATGAATAAACAATTATAATTATGTTATATAAAATATTTAACTAAACATCTTAGAGACCATTTATCCCTGCAAACTAACTGGTCTCCAATGGTAGATATTTGTTAAATAAAATTCCAAATTTCCTTTCTTTTTTTTTCTTTCTTTCTTCTAAAAATTAAATAAAAATTGAATAATGTTATTAAAATTTGAAGGAGAGGAAACTTGGCACTAACCAATTAATATTTAATTGTTATAATGAAAAAAATGAAAAATTACTACTACTTCCTCGTTTAATAATGAAATGTACTTTTCAATTTAGGAAGATTTTTACAATAACAATTTAATTGTAAGCATCAATAACAATTATTTACATCATCATCAATAACAATTTTCAATAGCATCAATAACAATTTTCAATAGCATCAATAACAATTTTTTATTTTTAGGAACTATCTATAATAGTGTAGTAAAGGTATGCTTTCTCTGACAAGGATGTAATGATATAATTTTGCTGTAGAAGACATTGGCCGAGATTAATATCATTAATAAATACAGAACGATTATTAATAAGAGGAACTTTTCTACAGATTTTGATGCTGCAATATATTAGATGATCAAATCAATTTATAAATTTTAAGCTTTCTGAAGAAATCCGAAAAAAATTGAATGAAATCATGCATTTAATGTCATAAACGAAACAATACATGTGTCCATACACACAAAATTCAATATGTACTTGCTACTTGCATCGATTTAATGGTTCGATACGCTTATATAAAAATGTTGTATCATCGTGTATAATTCTAAATCAAAACTTAGGAGAGAGTTTGTAATTTTTCATTGTGGAATAGAAACAAATATATAAAAATTATTTTCAGTCGTTCTTGCGTAACGGCTTAAACCATAATTGCGAAAAAGTTTAACTTTGAGAAATACAAGAACAGAGAAAAAACTAGCAAATTAAAAGCAAAGAGAGTCAAATGAATCAAAAAAATTAAACATACAAAAATACAATATTGTTTTACCTATTTTAAAGCTGGAATAACATGAAGGTGTTTGCATGTCACTAGAAAATAATTTATTCTAAATTTTAGAATGACTTGAAGCTTATTTTTAAAGATTTTAATATACTTTCCGAAATCTCTTCACGCATTTAACATACTTATAATCATGAATGATTCAGTCAGAATAAAAGTTAATAATACATCATAAATTTCTTAAATAATTTTGATATATTTTAAAGATAGAGTAAAATTCGGATACGAGTCTGCTAATTTAGTGTACATAATAAAAAGCATTGATTTGTCTCGATCAATATTGGAGCTATAAATTGGGCAGAAAATATCCGAAAAGGAAATTTATATACATTGAAACTCTAAAGCGTGAATTTTCATCGGAATTTTATTGTAGAATTTTTTTATTGTTAAAATATTTTCTTATTTTAAGCTTCATGCACTAGAAAGTATAAAGCTGTCACATTTTATTTAACAAAATATTACACTATGAATTTTCAATGAAAGAATTTCAATATTTTTTTTTTCAGGAATTTTCTACAGTTTTTTTTTATTGCTACCTAAAGTTAGAAGATTAAATGTTGAAGAAAAACATTTCCCTCATCAATTCAAACGTAGTATAAAATTTCTTTTACTATTTGCGTAATTTCAAAACTTCTTTCGGAACATTTGAACACATACATTTGTAAACTAATGCCTAAAATTTAATTTACATTGCTCTTTATCTACTTTTAGAAATATAATATCATAACAGATTTTTTTTTTTAAATCGTTTCTAAATGTTAAGCAAAACGCCTCCATTACCAGTTTCATATTTTAC